>NC_041394.2:316013095-316313095 GCF_900747795.2 Erpetoichthys calabaricus | reverse complement strand
TGCCTAAAGAACAAGGTAAGTAATAAGAAACATTTGTGGTCTATACCTTTGCTGTATTCTGGTAAGTGTGACTCCATCTAACCATTCATTATTGTACTCTCTTTACAGAAGGTCTACCAGCACCCAACCAGGAAGGAGACAATCATCAACAACATATGGTTTGAAAGTTGTTTTTCAGTTTTAGTTCTTTTTTTCTGCCACGTACATGGTGTAATAATGGCGCTATATAGTGCCTGACCCGACACAGATTGGACACGGGAGGCACATATAAAATGAAGAGACTTTTTTTTTTCCTTCAGCTGGAGGGCACGTCTTCCCCATAATCCCTCCAGCCACAACACAGTCCCAAATAAAGCACAGTATACTACACTCTCTCTCTCCTGTCATCCACCACCACTCCTCCTCCTCCTCACCAAGCTTTGTCCACCTCCACCCGACTCTGGCCGCTGAGTGGTGGTTGCTGGCTCCCTTTTATCAGGCACCCGGAAGTGCTCCAGGTGGTTGATTAGCGACATCCGACTGCACTTTCGGGTAAGGTAAAACCAGTGCCCCAAAGGGGCCAGCTGCTCCTGATGCAGCACCCCCTGGTGGCACCTGCGGAACCCCACAGAGCTGCACAGAACTCCAACCCCCGTGAAGCCCTGGGGGAGTCTGAGGCACTACTGCAACAGAGGGATAGATAGATGTTGTCATCTAGCATCCAGGGAGAGATACTGGGCTTCCCACCCTTGTCCCCCTGGCAGATGTGGTGAAGGGGTGTCCCAGCCAGGCATGGGCCCCGGCCATCTGTCACAATGGATATGCATAATTTAACAGTCACAAAAATAAAAAAAAACATGTACTCCTTCAGTGTATTTATTTCCACATAAGCCATATATAAAATAACACATATACTGTAGGTCTTATAAAATCAAAGATAACCCAAGCAAAATATTCATCCAAAGACAGCCTAATTCACTTTTTGCCAGTCTGGTGGGCATCCTGTTATGCAAGATGTGACATTTTGGTTGTTGTCAGCCTCCATAGCTGCCACCTCCTACTCCTGCTATTATTCATCTACAATGGCAGTGGCACAATGCTTTTACAGCAATATTGCATAGCATGGCACACACAACTATTATGGCACAGAACCGTCCTGGTGTATACCTGGTGCCAAAGATTTGTGGAGAAACCTGAAGTGCATTTTCCACATACCTATTCTGCATTCAACAGGACCACATGTCCTCTGATATGCAGCATTATACTGCTCTTTGGTCATGGTCTGTGGAGTACCCCCAAGTGTCAACAGATATGGGCAAACAGGATAGGTGTTGACACCCAGTAGACAACGCCCCCAGATTCACTGTTCATTGCCTCACGACAGATTGTTGAATTGGCCCAGATAAATGCATTGTCTGTACTTCCATGTCTGTGAACAGCCCCAAGGTGACTGCACATTACTTGAACATTAATTGTGTTTTGATAGTACTTGATTAAACTGGGACTTGTATTTCAGTAACATGAGAGTTGCCAAGTGTTATTGCTAGGCTAATAAGTAACTTCCACAAATAACAACCATCTATTAGGTACTGCAGGTCTTATATTGAGTAATTTACAACATGTGACTCAAGGCATTATCATTGACAATTATGACATGGTATTATTACATGACACTGGATATTTAAAGATTTGTCAGAAGGCATTGGTTAACTCTCAGTACGGAAGTCTGCTAGAACTGCTAGAACCCAATGCTTCATCATCAGAAATAAGAAGTGAAGCAAAATCACATATTTTATTGACTAAGATTACAATATTCAAAATTCTATACAATAACCTACTCAGCCAATAAAAGGTATCATTTTGCTTCACTTCCTATCACCTACTATGTTCACAAGAAAAAAAAATGTACTTAACTAAATTGCCTTCAAGAGTCCTCTAGATTTTATCACAGTCCATTTGAACAAAAGCCTGTAACTAAGGCAGATTAGAGTTTGGTTTTAATATTATTTTTTATATATGACTTGCTTCTAGGACAGCAAGGCAAGACAGACAGACATAACTTTATTTGTGATAGATAGATAGATAGATAGATAGATAGATAGATAGATAGATAGATAGATAGATTGTCAAAGGGATGATAGATTGTCAAAGGGATGATTGATCGACAGGTTTAAGCCCCGCCCCAAAATATATTTCATGAAAATATGAAATATGAAAATATAATTTATGAAATATGATTTATGAAATATGAGCTGTGATGTTTACCCTGCTCCAAATTATAAATTATGAAACTTATGACACATGTCTTCATTTTATAAACACTATATTGAAAACTAATAATATTAAGAAATTAAAAAATAAGTAAAATATACACTTATATTGCATGTAATACAAAGCCAGGCAAGTGTGTATCTCTCTATACTGTATATAAAAGAAAATCCTGGAATGGAACGCAAATGCAAGGCTACGATACGTGATAAATCTCGAAAGTCATTTTAAAGACCCACGAGACCAAGGAGACTTGCCACGGTGCGTCTCGCGGGGACCGTAAACATGAGACTTGGTGCCAAGAGATTGTCCCAGGGCCATAGAAAAAAGGATAGCAGCTGTACAGGCTTTAAAGAAATCGAAGGGCAGCGCGGCAGCAGCTACCCCAACCGAACGCGAGCAGCGTTATACATCCTGCAAGAAAGAATTCAACCACGCCCGGGGCCAGAAATAAAAGACAGGTATTGCTTTTACAAAGTCACGCAAGACCAGGCAGTGAGCCATCATTTAAAACAAGTCAACAGACCTCTAAGCTAACAGTTGTTGGATTGTTTTTGGCAGGTAAGCACCATGTGCTCTGAGCTCTTAAAACAACGACATGCGACAGGCAGAAGAGGCAGCTAGCAAGCAGCAAAAAGACAGCAAATGATCCAAAGGCATATCCTTAGCATACGTTTAGACGCAACACCCTTCACAACATGAGCAGTATTATACATCTGGGAAGAAAGAGATGTAACTACGCGCGGGGCAGGAAATAAAGAAACAAGTATTGTTTTTACAAAAGTTTTTAAAGTAAAAGTGAAAATAATGCATATGTAACAATTCACAAGAAAATAATAATCTCTTTAAATTGTAGATTGCCTGCCTAAGGTAAAGTCATCCCTGATGAATGGGGACGTGGGAATGAGGGGTCCTTTCATCGGATTAGCGCTATTTCAGATGTGGAATGGCAAAATGGGGGAGGCAGCTTGATGAATGAGGTCTCCAGGCCTTAAAACAAATCCAAATCATATTATGTGATATCATCTAATGTGAAATTCTACTCCGTACTTCTTGAATTTTTATTTTTACACTGTATTGAGGATTTGTTCTGTTCTATGTATTGTATTGTATTGACCCCCTTCTTTTTGACACCCACTGCACGCCCAACCTACCTGGAAAGGGGTCTCTCTTTGAATTGCCTTTCTCAAGGTTTCTTCCATTTTTTCCCTACAAGGGTTTTTTTTTGGGAGTTTTTTCTGGTCTTCTTAGAGGGTCAAGGCTGGGGGGCTGTCAAGAGGCAGGGCCTGTTAAAGCCCATTGCGGCACTTCTTGTGTGATTTTGGGCTATACAAAAAGTAAATTGTATTGTATATCCAGTAAACCAGGGGTGGGCAAATTCATTCCTGGAGGGCCGCAGTGGCTGCAGGTTTTTGTTCCAACCCAATTGCTTAATAAGAAGCCCTTATTGCTCTAGAAACACTTCTGCTTCATTTTAGTTATCTCCCTCATTAAGATTATGAACCCTTATTGCTTATTTAAGTATTAAACAGCTGCATTCTTGGTTTTTAATTGCTTCTTATTAGCCATAAGATGCAAATGACAAAAGAAACCAGCAGTTATCCATTTTGCTTGTTACCCTTTACACCTGTGTGTCTTTATCATGCACTATTTGGTTTAATTAAATACTTGGAAGGAAAGAGAAGAGAAAAAAGTGAAGGATTGAGAATTACCCATCCGTTTTACACTTCAAAGTATTTGGATGTTATCCTTAGAATGGAAAAAAAAATCAAGGATATGAGAATGACTTGACATAGCAGAGTTAAAGCACTAACAAGCCATGAAATGTAATTATTGGCAAGGATTGTTTTCTAATTAAGCAACTGGGTTGGAACAAAAACTCGCAGCCACTGCGGCCCTCCAGGAATGAATTTGCCCACCCCTGCAGTAAACCAAACACAGGGGTTGGCGAGCGAAGCGAGCAGGGGGTGGAGCCCCCTAGTCTTTTTAAAAAACGATATAAAATATTTACTTCTCTTGCTTGTGTGCATCTTTTTAATTTTCATAAGACATGTTATTAACCTAAAATACTTTTTCTCACCAATTCAAAACAATTTAGAAAATATACACTCCTGCTATTTTGCTACATAAGACAAGTCTTAACGCTAAAAACATATGTTTTTTACTAAAAAATCCTTAACAATATGATCGTTCAGACCATGTTTTGTTACACCTTATTTTAATTACATTGCTGCAGGAAGACAGCACCTTTTTTGATTTCATGATGATGATGAGCCCCCGGCATACTTAATCTAATTTGAACATGTTCTATTTTTTATATCATAAGATTTTTTAACGTAAAATACTTATTCTAACCCCGATTCAAAACAATTAAGAAAATATGCACTCCTCCTGTTTGACTACATAAAACAAGCCAATACTAAAAACGTAGAACTCCTGTTTTTTACTAAAAAATCCTTAACACGTTTTTCAGCAGATCTGAAAACAGATATAGGTTACCTTTGAAACTCATATGACCTGGCACTTGGTCCCTCACTCTTTATGGCACTTGGTAAAAATGCCATCACCCCGTTCGAAATTAAGTCCCTGGTTCTCTGCAAGCTTAATCACGAGACTGCTTTTTAACAACGATAATCGGTTAAATGTCAAAAAAGACTTTTTTACATTCAGATGGTATGAAAACAAAGTTATTAGATAGTTTCCTACTAACGAATCTCTCTTATATATCAAAATATGACAATCAACTTTAAAAGATTGAAAGAAAAGTTATTAAAATACATGTAGCAATCTAAGAAATGGATTCATACATAAAAAGGCCGCTGATTGCGGCAACTAAGTCAGGGCCTCAAACTCCAATCAATTTCACTCCAACCAGTTGCTTAATGAGGCGCTGAGTCTTGTCATTAATTAAACCCGTTCTCTAATTCCATGGCTTGTTGCTGCTCTCATTGTGCAATAGCAGACATTTCCGAAATTATGGACTTTCTCTTTTCGAAGAGCAGATCAGCATTCCTGAGACCTTCACCTTTCTTTATTTTCAGATATTTTATGATGGTCACAGTTTGCTGGTCCTGTTTTGGCTCATTTTCTACCTCATTATTGTTTGGTTACTAATTAAGGAAAAAGAAACAATTGAGGGGTCTGAGTTTTCAAGAGCAAGTCAAATAAAATGAATTCAAAAGAAGTTAATTAGCAGCAAAACAGGTCACTAATTAAGAAAAGGGTTAGAAGGAAAACCTTCAGCCACTGTGGCCCTCTAGGACTGAAGTTGGGCACCCCGGTCTATCGACACGTTAACTTTTTCTACATACAAGTGCGTTGATGATCTTTCCAAAAGGTAGGCGATTTCACTTTTTTCTTCCACGATGGAAAACAATGGAAAAAATATTTTTGTGGTTATTGGTAAGTGTAGATTATCGAAATATGTGCTATTAACGATCTCTTCAAACTGTTGAAATGATTGTCTTTTTATAAATCCGTTTTCAAATCAGATCTCCAAGAACCTTTTCATCCGGAGGTGGGTTTTCTGATTTTTAAATGAAAAAACGAAGTATTTGTAACGTTCAGATTTTATAAATGAAGTATTTTTCTTATTTCAGAAGGTTGCAGTTTCTGGCCCATTGGTTGCTCAAAAAGTGAGTTGATTCTAATACTTTTAAATTGAAATTTTGTTTATTAATGCGTACAGATTTAATACTTTATAAGTACCGTACATTCAGACTTAGTACTATTTAATGGAAATGTCTTTATAAGTATGTACGAACATATTACTTTATAAGCACGTTCAGACTTATTAGATTTTTAATGGAAAGTTCTTTGAGAGTATGTGCAAACTTATTACTTTATATTTTAATTGTAGAAGAATCGGAGGCCGAACTGTATTCTTCTTTACATCTAACTAGCACACAGTTAGAAGAGCTAATCTCTACCACAGATTCCCTTTTTGAGACTAAAAATCCAGTGTCAGACGAGAAACCTAAAGCATCCCCAGAGCCCCGTAAGTACTACTTTCACCTGAGGGTTCGGATGTACGAAAAATAAGGTGTTATGTGTTGAATATATAATTTTTAACAGAAACCTCAACGCTTCTGAAGAGTGGTCATTCTTCTGAAGGTTCCAGCCAGCCTCTAGAAACGGCCTTGGACAGCCTGTTATTGAACATCTCTTTCACGCAGCCCGGTAAGTTGAACTAATTGTGAGTAGTATAAGCCCGGGACTTTCTGTCAAAATGATTTATGACCTTAAGCCCCGCTCCCTTTCGGATGTCCTTAAGCCCTGCCCCTTTTTGATGGATGTCTGACCCTTCCTTGAACCCGCCCCAGGAAACTGTCAAGGGCCTTTTGATGGATGTCTGATCCTTCCTTGAACCCGTTCCCACCCCCTGTTTACCCCAGGAAACTGTCAAGAGCAGACTTGATGGATGTCTGACCCCTCCTTCACCCTGGCCCCCCTCTCCCGAGGAGACCCGGTCAGGCCGCCCCTGATGGCTGGCCCCTTCCATTTCCTTACCCACTTCTTTCAAGGACAAGCCCAAAACATGTTCCAGCCGGTGCGATCTACCTTATAGCCGTTCCTGCCTTTACTGTTTTGGGTAAGAACCCTCTGTATCTATCTATCTATTACTATAAATATCTATCTAAATTTTGCTTTATCACTTGTAAAACGCTTTCTCACAGAAAGACCCCAGACAGTCTCTGCGCTGACAAGCTGACCCATGCTCTCACTGTATCCCCACAGTTGACGAATGAGAGTGGAGCAGGCAGCCTCTGCGTGCGCCCCCCGAGATGACCAGATCTGAAGCTCTAAGCATACACGCAGGCAAGTGCGTGTAGTTTGAAATACGAGCTGACTGGATCTCTGTCTACACAGAGACTCTCAGAGCAGGCAGACCCCCCTGCACGAGCAGGCAAGTGTCTATAGCTGGAAGCTGCAAACTGTATGAGCCCGGAGCGCCATTAGATACAGCCAGTGCCTGTCACAGGCCGGGAAACTGACAGCCCCTACCCTCCAGCTGTGTTCTGCACACACATGCGTATCAGCAGCTGTGCGCAAACCCCCACGAGAAGTAAAAGGCTTTAATGATAACTAGTTCGATATAAGCCCTGTAAAAATCACACACACCATTAAATAATATGCAACAGGGCCCTTTTAAAGAACATTTGAGACGTATAAAAAAATCAAGCCTCAGCTGTATATTTTATATATCTTAAAAAAGCCCTATGCCATCCAAGTTAGATTGCCTTAAACAGATTGGACCTCTGGGGATAGAGAAATGCGTTTTAAAACACTCTTTGGCAAAACCTTTGGGAGCAATTCACAGCTCAGAGACGCCTGTTGAGTCCCCTGGATCAGGCCAGATCATGATCTTTAAACCCATGTCAGATCATTCGGGAGTCAATGTTTTCTGTACTGGACCGCCTGTTTATAAAAGTCTGAGATAACAAAACATTTTTTTTTGCTTTATAAACTCATTTGTTACAACCGGTTGGAGACAGATTGACTGAACCCTGAACAGGGACCAGGAGCTTACTCCAACTGTGTTTTCATTCATTCCTCTAAATGAAATGTAATTATTTTAATACAGCCTAGTAGCCCCAAAGTCCGGATGATTTTTAGACGTATCAAGTGTATTGTTGAATAATGGGGTAAATGAATAGTATAAGATGTACCTGTATGTATGAGATTATATCTTAATTCACAGGGAAACTGAGACCTGGCTGTCTGTTTTTATTTACGTGTTTGCGGTGTGTTTGTTTAACTAGAGGCAAGGGTAGTAAGAAGTGCTCTTCTGCACATCCGAAGTTCATTGAACTAAAATCATGTTTTTAAAATCAGCAGCTTTAGCTCATGCTAGTGACCTCATAAATGGGAGCCAACAGCTCAGCACACTTGTATAGCTCACAAAATAGCAGAGCTAATTACTCTTTCTGCTTAAACTAATTATTAAATATTCAGTTAATTCTTAATTAAACACTAAAGCATTAGAGAACAAAATACATTTTCAGTAGCCACGTAAAATGACCAGTTGCTTTAACATGAAAATAAAGCATCTTTAGAAAATAAAGCATCTAAAAGCATCTTTGTAAAGGGCCAATTTTAAAATATTGTAAGAAAAATCCTTGTTTCCAAAAGAGTTCTGCCCATTTTTTCTAACAGGTTTCTTGACTGATCTTTGGAATCATCAGTGCCTTTCTGATCACATCCACCACAAACATAGCATATAACTTAATTTCTGTACTGTACTCATTTTAAATGATAATAGCCAGTATAAAGTCCCTAAAGGAACTGGGTAGGAACTGGAGACATCTGATATCTTCTATCGTATATCTTTTTTGCAAGCCCAAGTAATTCAGATTCTGCTCACAACACAAATGTACGGTTATTTTTTTTCAAATGGCCAAATCTTTGTCATGCTAATCATGAAAAAAATAAATAAATAAAAATCAGATTTTATTCTCATTACAGTTTATTTGCATATTTTATTAAACATACTTAACTTTTAGCGACATTTATCTTATCTCAATATTTATTTTTTTAGTATCAGAATGTAGTTTAAGTTAATTTGTTTTGGGTTCAATAGATGTATTTTTCATATTTTCGATTCTTGTTTTCTTTTTTTCACATCTTCACGCCCCCTAGGTGGTGCCTGCCTCACAGTTTGAGAACCACTGTTGTAGGGGGTTATTTGTAAAACACTCTGTGGCACTTCAAGCTAAACTAGATTTCCTTGGTTATTCAGCTGTCCATCGGTGTTCCATTTTTGTTATAAATTGCATTTAGTCTCTCTTTATTTACTAAACATTTTATACGATGATTAGAAAACAGTTATCTTGTTCAGCTGTCCATCGGTGTTCCATTTTTGTTATAAATTGTATTTAGTCTCTCTTTATTTACTAAACATTTTATACGATGATTAGAAAACAGTTATCTTGTTCAGGCTTTAATTTAATTTCAGCATTTTCATCAACAGGTTATAACCACTTTGGTACTCAGGATGCTTTGTATAATACAAAGTTTTAGAAATTTTGTTAATGCTTGGTAATAGCCTTCCATTTTATATCAGTTATGAGCCCCTGAAAAATAAGAATGGTTATAGTATGTTATATGAGCCTATACACTACAGGGCTGATGATTAGGCTTATTTTGGACACGTTAGGCAAATCAGGAAGGAAAATGTTTTAGTGAATAGTTACATAATATCTATTATATGTGTTAACACAAGGATTAAAATTTTACTAAAACTGTGAGGTTTGTTCTTTCTTTCCAGGTTACATTGGATAGTTATCCTTGAAAACTGCTTTTCCCCTCTGTTTGTGAAAAGCACCCTTTGTTTTAGTAGCATTCAGGGTGAAGGGGATGTAAGTTTGAACTGTGATTCCAAGAGTCTGCAATCTTCTTGAATACAAGTCAAAGGACCAGGCTTTGTGCAATGATCACGGTCAGGCGTAGAGTTAAGCTAGACATTATTATTCCAAAATAACCCAGGGTCCGTCAGTTTGTTCAAGGGCCATGCCCGCATAATCCGCATCCTTGGGTGATATTTTCCAAGAGGCCGGAGACTCTACCAGGTCGTACACGGCCTCTTCTTGTGGCCTGGCCTGAATGGCTATCTCCTCAGCCCCTGCTAGGCTCCCTGGAACATCATTAGCAGGTACAAAAATGTCAGGTACTGTGTGGTTCTCCAGAAAACTATCCGTACCCGGACATATTACCAGGGGCAGGTAACTCAGGCTCAGGCTCCTAGATCTGGTCAGCTGAAGGCATAAGAGGGTACGGCCAAGAAGGCTGGTCTGGAAGTTAGCTGTTAGGCGCAGAGTCCTCGGAGTCGGGCAAAACAGGCCATTGTAGGGGGCCGTCTGGCCCGTAGACCATCATGCCTGATCAGGAGCATAGCCGGAGAGGTGCTGCTTGTTAACAGTTCAAAACACGTCGTTCAAAATAGCTTTTTATAGCCCGGCAAATCCTGACCGCTTGGGGGCAAAGACTCTTTGAAAAGAGACTCCCACCCCACCCGCCTGATTGGTCCTCCTTTGTGTCATGTGCATTTTGAGGGTTGTCTCTTATTCAGGTCTGTGAAATGTACTTCTACATAAAAAGGCCTAAGGGCTCGGGAGTCTGGTCATTGTGAATAGTTAATACAGAAATGAGAATACAGAACACACGCCACACTTGTCTTATTTCTTCTGAAAAACCCTAGGTGAATTTTGAACATCATGTCCTATGTTTGGTTAACACTGTGGACACAAGCGCTACATCTCCGTCATATTGACCTTTACAGAGTAAAGATTATACAGTAGAATCTTTTACACTCTCCATTACAAGATCCACAGCCCCAGCAGAAAGTTTGACAATTAAATGGAGAACCCTTTAGTTTGTCAGAATCATGGGGTTAGCGCAGAGGTCCATATTCCAAAATATCTTAGATTATATCTATTTAGTTAGCATGTCGGCACTGTTCATTTTCAATATATGTGGTATATGCCCCTGTCCAGGGGTTTCTTGTCAAAAGGTTAAAATAAAACAGAGATCCAAAATATCCCTATTGAAACAGCAACATTTGTTATTAAGTGTATAGGTTCGTCTTGCATTCTAATTCTTAAAGCTGTATCAAACTACTGTTAATTTCAAAGCAAAATACAGCCAATCATTTTGCTTATAACTAAATTAAATAAATCTTATAAACAGAACCCAGTGCTTGATGATACTTAACACTAATGGATATCATTAAAGGCTACTTTTGTGCTTTATTCAGTTTTAATATTTAATATTTCTAATATGTTTTATTTAAAAATTAACTCTTTAAGACATATTCAGACTATTCCAGACTGCACATATCAAAAAAGCTTATTATTTATTTCAAAAGGTTTCTTTTCATGCTGGTTTTGTCATCTATCAATGTTTTAAGGAAGGGTCAGACATCCATCGAAAAAGGGGGGGGCTTAAGGACATCAAAAAAGGGGTGGGGCTTACAGTCATAAATCATTTTGGCAGAAAGTCCCGGGCGTATACTACTATTGTGCGAATGTGCAGCTAATGTTTGTTTTAAATAAAACTTAGTCTTGCTTGTTTTTTCAGAATCTAAGTCACCAGGATTACTGACTCAGATACTTTATGATTCACTGCAGTTTGTATCATCACCTCGATTTCTCACCCAAATAGTACGAAAATCCAAAAGAACTGATGCCAGAGCTAAGGCTGCCGGGCTGAAGGCTGAAATCGATCGAGTTCTGCAGGTTTTTCAAAGCGCATTACTGGACCTTTTACCCCTTTCTCCAGATTTATGTGAAAATGTTATTTTATTGTACGCTATTTTAGAAAACTTGTTCCCAAAATAATGGCAAGCAATATGAGTTGAAAAGTTAAAAGCAGGAAAAGACATTCAAGTGATGACTTGGACACTGGGAGCGGTTCTCAAAATATTGGGTTATTACATGATATGGTGAATGAACTTAGTTACTCTATTCGACCCCCAAAAATGCCTACTCCTCCTCCCCAATATTTTAATGAATCGGAATATATTAATTGGCAAAATCAAAACATGATTCAAATGAATAATATGATAGCTACCATGATAGTTCCTTCACCTGTTACCACTCCTATTGACTTTCACCAGCTTGACTACCTTTTAGGGTTAGGGTTAGGGGGCATCCAGAAGCCACTCCAGATGAAATGCTAACATTAAACAATTTGTTAGAAAGGGTTCAGCGGTCTTTGACCGAACCGCAAATGTGAATGTTCAAATGGGTTACGGCTTAACAAACACCATGGGTTCTGCAAATGTTCAGCCTTTTGTTTCAACCCCCCTCTGTTTCAGTCACTGCATCCCCTGTTCTAGTCATGGCAGTTGTAGCTAACCCCTCAGCCCCTGTATCATCTTCAGTCATACCAATTCTAGCTAACCCCTCTGTCCTCTCTGCTTCAGTCATGCCGTCTGTAGCTAACCCCTATGTCTCCTCTGCTGTATCTAAACCCTCTGGTCCCTCAGCTTCAGTCTTGCCGTTTGTAGCTAACCCCTCTATCCCTTCTCCTTCAGTCTTGCCAAATGCTTCAGTCTTGCCATCTGTAGCTAACCTCTCTGCTTCAGTCATTGTCTCCTCAGCCGCTGTTGCATCGCCAGTTGTAGCTATCCCTTCAGCCTCCTCAGTTGTACCAGTAATGGCCGGTGGTTCTGTTGTGTCTAAACCATCAACCACTTCTACTTCAGGTGTAATAGTTATGGCCGGTCCCTCAACTGTCTCTAGTGCTGACAATCAGAGCATTTTTCATCAGATCGACAGACCATCGTTTAATAATACAGAAATAAGACACCCCTTAAATTTTGTTGATGCCTATGAGCTAGAGTCTTATGAGGAGGTGTTTAACAGTATTCTTAAATCCAAACAGCATGCTGATTCCTTACCTATTAGTGTTTTTATACAGATGACAAACTAATATTAGTGTAGATGAGTTTATTCAACAGACAGAGAATCTTCTTCAGAGTCATGCGAGTGTATTAGCAGATAAGTCACTGATGCTAGTCATACAAATTGTTCGGTCACCTAGCGTGAGGGATAACGGCACTCGCAAGGTATTGTAGAAGAAAGATGTTCTCCTGAGCACCTTGTACTCTGAGTATTTGGTGACTAAAAACTTTCATTTCAGCAATGCTTGCAAGCCCTGGCTATGAACTGACAAAAATACATTGTGCAAGGGCTCAACAAAATCAGTTTGTATATGATTCAAACTGTTTTCTTAGTTAACTTCCTCAAAGTAAATGAGACAGGGTGAAGAAGTCACAAGGTCGCAGGGGGTACGTAACATTTGTCTTTGGCCAATATTGGAGACTGTAAGAAAATGCTTAGTTAGAGATATAAGAAAAAGCTTAGCTTTTATATATTGTTTTAAGGAACTAACCGTTGTTGTTGTTTTGCAGTACTTGTATAATTAAAATCACAAGACAAAGCGCTATAAAAACTTTGGGATACCCTGGCCGGGGGGAAGATGAAGGGCGGTGTCCTAGGACTGCGCTTCTCTGTCATTTTGCCTTTGCCTGGTGTGTTTGAATAAAAGATTTTTTACTAACTTTAAATATATCTCTCTGTCTTCAGTCATGAGAAACGACACCATAGAAAAAGTGTCCACAGTTTTCTGGCGCCCGAACGTGGGGCAGGAGACGACCGGCTGACTCCTCGAGCGGGACCACCTCAGTGATCCGTCTTACCAGCGGACTGCCGTCAATCTGAGCTCCGGCAGCAGAGTAAGCAGCTCCGGCAAAACTTAGGACTGCCCTGTCCTGAGAGGGCTCCTGCGTGAGGAGCCTCCGGTCTCCTCTTTGGCTACATCCACGGTGACTGAACGGATTTCCAGACAGAGTTTAAACTCTTCCAGGCTGGGGTAAGTTTCGGGGATTTCTAACCGCCTGGGAGGGCGAGTTTCCTGTTGGCCGTCTAATCATACTCATATCTCAACGGGTTGCTTAAGGTGATGGAGACTTGACCCAAGCAGTTTGACGCATACGAAAGGTCTGACGAAGGGATACTGGCCTCACCCATATCCTAGACTCGGCTGGACGTATTTATGTAGTATTCTGCTGAACCGAATCGGACACGAAGTCACTTGAGCTGGAATCCGGGGATGTGAGAGGACAGGCTAACGGAACGTGTAATGGGGTGGATGGAAATATAAATAGAAAAGAGCATAGATCTTGCAGGTTTACTGTTAGGACGGGATAAATAAATCTACATACAAATAGGGAAATACCGTGTTCTCCTGGGAACTGGGACAGGACCGATAGCTAGTGTCTCCCCTTGGGACTAAAAGAAGGGAAGGTGAGGGAACAGTGAGTGGCACACTTAATACCTCGCTAATTCATACGGACAAGGGAATAGACGAATCAGTACATAGTTGGAAAATTAATACAGGACTCAGGAAGAACAAGGGGACATAATGGGAACTTATAACAGTAAGCCTGCTAGTCGACGCTCTGAGGGCCCGAAATCATTTATGTTGGAAGGATTATTTTCAGAGGATCAGCAGACGCCATGTAAAAATGGGTCCCCTAGAAGCTCATTGAAAAGAAGACAGGGTTAGATTAAAAAAAAAAAAAGGGGCATGTAGGACGTGGAATAAGCACAGTGGGGGTAGATGAGTGAGAAACAGGAAATTAGAAAAATATTACGTAGAAATGCACAAGGATGTTGTATGTAGAAATGTACAAGGATGTTGTTACAAAGGTCCGTGTTATGTATGACAGATGGGAGTTGGTTATTAAAGCCTCTATTTATTATAAGGCAGTACAGAAATGAATTATTGGCCGCGGAAAGTTAAAACCAGAAAGGAAAAAGAATAGTTATTTATAGCATCACAGAAAGTGCAAGCAGATTTGGGACCACAGTCGAATGAGAAGCGGAAGAAGAAAGACCCGTTATATCCCGTACTTGCTCCCCCACCTTTCCTACACTATCCACATCCCCCACCTTCTCCTCCAGCGCCCACCGCACCAGAATTAAAAGATGATCCCTCGGGGTCTGGTTTCTTTGAAGAATATCATTATGATCCCTCATTACACACTGATCCGGGGAATGACAAAAGTAACGTAATGGGTGCGGCGGGTGGGTTTCACGATCCTAGAACCTCCATTTCACAACGCACTAGAAGTCAAACCCTATTCCATCAGCCCCCTAATCAAAACACCACCTTTCAATCCCCCTTAAAGTCCCCCAAACCCCCAGGCCCCTTATTCGAATGCCCCCTGATTGAGATCCCAAAAACCTCCCAACATGATTCAATGCAACCTTTAGGAGCCAATAACCCCACTACTGTAATGATACATTGTAACTGGGACATTCAAGAGCTGAAGGACGTTGTGTCCGAATTGCCTGATCCCAAAGTCATCGGTGGGTTAAAAAAAAAAAAAAAAAAAAAAATTAATAGAACAATTGCAGCAGCTATATGATATGTATAAGCCCAATGCCGCAGAATGGACTCAGGTGCTGCGGAGAAAGCTTCTCACCACATGGGCAACTGTAAATCATGGACAACATAACGGAAACCCGTGGCAGTGGAACAAGGCGTTGCCTCAGGGCCGGGATGAAGGTCCCTTTATTGCACAA
This sequence comes from Erpetoichthys calabaricus, assembly GCF_900747795.2. Lineage (NCBI taxonomy): Eukaryota > Metazoa > Chordata > Cladistia > Polypteriformes > Polypteridae > Erpetoichthys > Erpetoichthys calabaricus. The sequence continues at coordinate 316,297,757 of NC_041394.2, read as the reverse complement.
CGGGAACATGCTAAAACAATATTAAGGACAAGTATAAGAAAGGCACAGACTGGTCTCTTATCTCAGCTGCTAAACAGAAAAAAGATGAGACAGTAGATGAGTGGGCACATCGAATTCAGGAACTAATGGCAACACACTCCGGCCTTGAAAATCCAGACAATTGCAGTAAAGCTGCAGTTCCCCTTTTCGTGTCTGATCTGCGAAGTGACATTCAAAATAAAGTACGCACCTCCTGTATTGGATGGGAGGCTGCCGCGTTTGAGGAAGTAAAACATCACGCAGCGCATGCTGAACGACAGAGAAAGCAGAAAGAGTCAGACACCCAGACAAAAGCTGATTGCAGCACAAATGAACTATTACACTGGTGGGGCCACTCCTGGCAGAAGTCGTGGATGTGGAGGATTTTTCCAGGGACAAGGGTGTGGACGGTGATGAGGTCGCGGATATATGCTACCTAATCCAAGTTTATCACCCACTCAGTTGCCTCCCCGTCCAGATCCAAACGCTCCACCTTATGCTTGTTTCGGGTGTGGTGAAATGGGACACTTCCACCGCAATTGCATTATTGACTTTAATGGTGAATGGCACTGAAACTGTTTTCCTCATGGACACAGGAGCCACGCGCTCAACCCTTTCGCTGAAGGAGGTTCCTGCCTCGAACGAGACTGTTACTGTGCTTACTGCTTCCGGACAACCACATGTTTTACTGGTTTCAAAGCCTCTTCGAGTTCAGCTGCATTCCAGTGGTTCCACTTTAACACACCGATTTCTTTTAAAACAGCTCTGTCCAGTTAACCTTTTAGGAAGGGACCTCATGACAAAACTTTCTCTCTCTATTTTCTATGACCGAACAAGGATTTTTCTGTTCAGCCCCAAAGCTCCTGTGCCAAATCTCCCCCCCCTCACAGCCCTCTCACCATCCTTGTTAAAGCCTTACACTCCTTCCCCTCCTGCTTGTTTCCCCATCTCCAAGTCCCTGACACCTTACATTGCACTGCCCAATATTTTCCTACAGAAGTAGACACCCCCTGGCTAGAATCTTTCCTTACTTCAGGTACTTGCCCTGAAACCCTTCACATCCCTGTATTTTTATTTCATCCACAAAGGCAGCTGCATCTGTCCATCTCACATGCTCACAGAATATTTTCTATCTAGGCGGCTCAGTGCCTCATATTTCCTTAGCCAAATCACGCACTGTTAAATGGGTGGAAATAGGACCATGGGTAGAACAATGCCTTAATAGAACAGACTGGTTACCTGTTGCTCCAGGTATTTTTGGTACTTCAGACCATTTGATAACTAAAGTGGTGTTTCAAACTGATTTTTTAGTAAATCGTGCTTTGTGCCGTCCTTCCTCTTTTGCTTTTTCATTGCAAACCACTTCCCCTTCTTGGTTATCTATGCTCCCTGATTCACTGTGGTCACAGGGAAAGAATGATTATGGAAGGATAGCCCATTGTGAGCCTCTGGTGATCTACCCAAAATCCTCCTTCCGCCCGCACCGTGCCCAGTATCCTCTGTCTCCTGAAGCAGAGGCTGGCATTTCCGCCGTACATTCTGATCTCGTAAAACGCGGTGCCATTATTCCAATTAAATACTCTCCAGTTAATTCCCCTATTTTACCTGTAAAAAAGGCTGATGGTTCATGGCGTTTCGTACAAGATTTGCGACAAGTCAATTCTGCCATCTTCCCTAGGGCTCCTATCGTCCCTAACCCTTCCACTATTCTTTCTACAATCCCTCCCTCTGCTCGTTATTTTTCAGTGATTGATTTAGCCAATGCTTTCTTTTCCATTCCTGTACACCCTGATTCTCAGTTTTGGTTTGTTTTTACTTTTCAAAACCGTCGCTGGACATGAACCGTCATGCCTCAGGGATACACTGAAGCCCCTTGTGTATATGGACAAGCCCTTGCTCAAAATTTAGTAGGCTTTTGGCCGGACAGAGGTAGTATATTAATACAGTATGTAGATGATATAATGCTATGTAGCAATAATAAAGAGGATTGTGCACGAGATACCCAGAAGTTATTGTTGTATCTGGGGGACAATGGCCATAAAGTTTCTAAAGCTAAGCTGCAGTTAATTCAAACAACTGTAAAGTACCTAGGTCATGACATCACTTGTGGAACAAGAGCTCTCTCTAGCGATCACATTAACACCATTCAAAATCTTCCCAGACCTGTCACAAAACAGCAGGTCATGTCTGTATTGGGCATTCTAGGCTACTGCAGACAGTGGGTTCTAAATTTTACTGAAAGAGCACAGCCGTTGCAACAATTGGCTAATACACCTGGCGTTCCTCTTTCGGGCCAGGTCCAATGGAATGAACAGGCTGAGAAGGCTCTCCGTGACTTAAAAAACTGCTCTTCTTTCTGCGCCTGCGCTTGGTTTACCTGATCATTCTCGTCCATTCACTTTGTTCGTGGACGAAAAGCAGGGATTCATGAATGCAGTATTAACGCAACTGCATGGGGATAAACAGAGACCGGTGGCCTATTTTTCTAAAAAACTGGATCCAGTAGCCGCAGCGCTTCCTCCGTGCGTTCATGCTGTGGCTGTGTAATAAAAAAAGGTTTTCTCTGTAACAGGAGAAGGATGAAATAAAGGAGTAAGAGGGGGGGGGGGGGGTTAGTCGCTTCAGTGCAAAACCAGCTACAAAGATTGGAATGTTTGGGATGATAGCGAAAGAATGTGCAAAAACTTCTTTCTCATAAAGGGTTTCAGAATGTTTTAGGGAAAGGTTAATTAATGCAAGATGTTTTTCTGTAAGTTGTTTTGATGTTTCTCTAAGAAGGGTTGTTTTAGGCTTAGTAGAGATAACACATAAGTTGTCCCGTGGGAAGATGTGTGCAGAAACTGATCACTTCTGTATACACTGCTTACACGTAAGCCATTTTGGGCAAGGACACTCAATTAGTATATAAGGGAAGGTTCCGCCCTCAGTTTCTTTGGAAGCTCAACCGTGGGGAACGTGCACACCGCCCGGTATTGGACCAGGCTCACGAGTTGATCCTCTGACGAGACTGACACGCGGGCTCCCTCAGTCTACTGGTCTAGGATGATGGCTCTGGGTCTTTTGATATTACTGTAAGTATAGTATAAGTCATATATATATATTACTGTAAGTCAATAGTACAATTCCTATATCTGCATGTATATTGCTATTATATTGTATGTAACTGATATTATATTTGAACAAGTAAACACAATTGAAGTATTGGACCTTTCCTCTCTGATTCCTGCCTGCTTATTTTCTCTTAAAACCTTGGAAACATTTTCCCAAACTAAAACATTTTGGCGTAGTCGCTGCAGGATTTTGGGGAATTTGGTAAAATATTGAATTACTAAGTGAGGCAAAGGAAATCAGAGATGTTTAAGAAATGTCAGGTGTCTGTAAAGGAACCCATAACGGGCTTGCAGACGCAGGGGTGGGTTTTGCTAACTGCGGTTAGAAGTCTGGATAGTCTGGTAGACGAAAAAGAAAGGGAGATTAAGAAAATGCAAATGGACTTGGCGGATGCGTTAGGGCGGGCCTCAATGGCCGAATCCCAGGTAGCTGTATTATTGCCGCGGGTACAGAGAGCCGAGGGGATGGCGGAAAAGGCAGCCTTTTGCATAGCCAAGGTGAATGCAAAAAAGAAGCGTAGACCGGATGTTGCGAAGATCAAAGCGTTTGTAGCAGCAGTTAACGTCCATGAGTGGGATCCTGAAAAATGGGACGGTAACATTTGGGATGATGATTATGAGGATGATGACGGACCCGATGCAGGGTCGGTAATTGATAGATAGATAGATACTTTATTAATCCCAATTAAACCCGTGACACGTCGCAGACTTTTTACTGACGCACATGGTAATGTTAGGAGGGGAGATGTTTATGAAGATTACACTGCACAAGAAAGGGAAGGATTTAGATCACGTTATGCACAAGGGCGAAATGAGCCAGTAGACACATGGCTTGTACGCTTGCATGATGCAGGAGCCGGGCATGTGTCACTGGATGGGGGGGGATGGTAACGAATTTACAGATTATGCCATCGATCCCCGTTTTAAACAAGCAATGAGACAAGAACTGACCAAGTTAGAAGGGGACAGTACGTTGTTGGCACTGGCGGCGAACGCAGCATTTGAAATATATCCGCACCCACAGAATTGGCCTGAAGTAAAATCATGGACGACTTTGCAGCAGGCGATTCGAGTGGTTAGAGAATTGGCAATGAGGGACGCCGTGGTAGCGGGCCAAGCGGATCAGTTAGATGTGTTCCCATTTACATCTGTAGCCAGGACCATCCTAATAAAAACAGCCCCTGCTAACTTGAAAGGAATAATAATGACTCTTTTACTGAATGAGGTAGGTGCAGGAGTGGGGGAAGTTGTAGCCAAATTACGGGATTTAGGTGACCTGGGGGAGTGGGGAGGAGCCCCGCCAGGGACAGCTGCAACACAACCCACTGGGGCTACATCAAGGGATAGCGCCTATAGAACAGGGGGAGTGAATAGGAAGGAGTTATGGGGAGCGTTAATTAATGCTAAGGTCCCTAAGGAGGAGATAGATGGACAGCCTACAGGACTGCTCCTGGACAGGGCAAAGAAAAAAGGACTTATAGATAAGTCTGGTGGAATAAATAAGCGAGTGGCAAAGGCGGAAGTACATTCGCTCCTTACCTTTGCAGAATGGGAAAAAGTAAGTAAAAAGCATGACGAAGTTCTTACCTTTGCCGAGTGGGAGAAATTGAGCAAAAAGCGTGATGAAACTGGCCCCTCTTCATCTTCCGAGAGCTCCTCGGAGGAAGAGGAGGAGGAAGATAGGGAGAAAAACCGACGCAAGAGTAAGCATAAGAAGGAGGGAAAAAAGCTAAAGGGAAAGGGAAAATAAAGGAGGGACTTTATATCCCGTTGAAGAATTAGAACGCGCAGCACGAGATTGTTAGGGATGGGGCCAAGCACAGGTGAGAGCCCTAAATTGGCATGATGCGGACATTCGACCTTTTGTACCGGTAACGATACATTGGGAAACTAAAAACAAACAAATAGTAAAGGCTCTCATCGATACGGGTGCGGAGGCCACTTTGATATATGAGAATCCATCTAAATTCAAGGGGAAACGATTGACAGTGCAGGGGATTGGGGAACGTGACATCCCTGCCACTCAGGTGACGGTGATGTTACAAATTGGTCAGTTGCCCGTGAGACCCTACCCCGTACTAATCACCCCAGTGAAAGAGTATATAATAGGGATGGATCGTCCACAGGTGGCAAATATGCTGTAATCGCATGCTGGCATACAGCCTGCAAATGTCAGCGTGCATCAACAGCATTTCTGAAGTTTTTTAGGTGTACGGTAGAATCAGCTTTTACAGCTGTGTTTTCTTCGCTAAAAAATGGAGACAGCAGTAGTTGCAACAGAAACTTTAACGGCAACGTTAACTGTAGCAGTAGCAATAAAGAGAGTCGAATCGGAGGCCGTTGTGCTTTCCTCGAGGAGGGCGGAGTCAGCTGCAGCAGCTGCGCTAGTCAAAGACGCAGATAAGGTGTCTCTGCATCAAGTGGAGGCAAAGGCGGTTAAAACAGAAAACCTACACTTGTCTGCTGGTCAGACAGATTGTGTAAGGTTAATAATTATTATAAAGCAGTTAGATGAGGAGGCAAAAGAGAGGAGTAATACCTGGCTAAAAAGTCGCGAGCTGCTAGCAGTACACGTAGCGATGCATAAGGAGAATGCCATACGGATTAAACAACGACCGCTCAGTGTTAAAGTGTGTGCTTTGATTTCGGGGTCTTTTGACCCTGAGGAACAGCAGTAGAACTTAAGCTGGTTATTGGGAGCACTCCTTTCAAAGCCCTGTGTTGATTATTGCTGCAGAGAAAACAATAATGTATATTGGAGACGTCAGTTTACAAGTAAAGCTGCTATAATGTGAGGGTTACTTGTATGTAGTAATGAAGGAAAGTGTAAGTGACAATATGGTGTGCATTTGTTTAAATGCAATAATTGGTATGAAAAATGGCATGTGGCAGTATAAAAACAGCCAATGCCAAATTGCAAGTTAAAACAGAGGACTGAAAGAAAAGGAAAAGAGTAAGAATGTTTTCTTCCATTTATTCTCTACTGCACTGCATTCTCTGTATAATTCTGAGGTTTAAAAATGTCATACCAATAGTTAATTCATAACTTTTTGTAAAAGTAACCAGTGCTAAGGTAAGATTTGATTTAGACATTGAATGTGGAGAAACTGGTGGATTTGTATAGCCATTGTAGACTGCAGGGCATGAGTTGAATAATGTGACTGAAAACTAAGTGAATTAAAGAAAGAAATAGAGGAGATGAAAGCAAAGCACGTGTTTGTATATGAAAGCTTTTGAAAGTACTGCATTTGAATTAATGGAATGGCCATTTTAGCAGTTAGTTGGAATGAAAAAAAACTTATTGGTGTTTCAAGCAGCACATTCATATTGGGGAATAAGTAAATGAAAGGCAGTGGCTTACCATCCAGTTTTTGGAGCTCAGCATGTAAAACAAAGGGGTGAAAATCCCGAAGGGACACTACAGGCATGTATGCCCAAGATCAAGTCTGGCGCTAAAGGGAGTCACTGTGCTAGCAGGCGTAATCGACGCAGATTACCAAGGGACCGTCAAAGTTCTGTTACAATCCTCAATGGGGGATCCAATCAAATTGACTAAGGGAGATCGAATAGCGCACTTGTTAATAATACCAGTTCACATGGGAAAAGTGCAGGAAAGTACTGCACCAGTAGTTAAGACTGGCCGGAATGTGGGGGGATTTGGATCAACAGATGCTCCTAAATTGGTTAATGGGGCGAAAGTGTGGGTTAAACAACCCCATGAACCACCCCGCCCGGCAGAAATCATCGCAATGGGACAGGATTTGATTGTAACTGTTCTATACAATGGAGAAGAAGCATGGGTAATTGTTCCTGTAAAACACTGCTATAGACGGGAGTGAGGAGTGGGTGCAACATGCTGTGTTCTTGTTTTACAGAATTGGGGGTGTTCTGAATGAAGTAGAAGCCACCACATTAGGAGGCGAGGCAACGGAGACGACTCAGGTCCGATGGTGGTGGAACAATTCCACTAAGCCCAGACGTCAGGAGAACACCACGTGTCTGGAAAATCAGTCTTGCAATGTCCTCAACATTACGACTGGTGACGGGTGCACCATCTACTCCTCGAACTTGAAGGTGCCGGGGGTAAAACCACAGAAGTATCTGATTGAGTGCTTTGAAAACTTAAATATTACCTGGACGTCGAAAGTAACTTGGTGTATGGGGCCCTGGAACGGTTCCAAGGTACAGTGCGAGGTCAATGCAACATCAGGCGAATACACCTCTAATAAGACTGGGCCCATTGGCTGGATCAATGCAACTGAAATTATTAACAGGACTATACCAATGCTTAATATAGCCGTGTGGGCTAGAACCCCCATAACGAGACAGTCACATGTAGAACCAATAATAGACACATGTAAACTTGTTTCTATGACAGCAAAAAGGACTAAGGTTACATGGCAAGTGACGTTTCCACTGTTGCCACAGTGTAAGCGTGCTAAACGGGCATGGTATGACACTTTCTTAGGAGGGGTTGGCACCACCCTAGGAACTTTAAACACCGTAGATAATGAAATAACTGCAAACAAGCTTGAGAATGTGGGACGACATACTCACAAAGTGGCAGACCAAATGGCTAGGTGGTTACCTCAGTCCATGGTCTCTCATCAGCAAACAGTAAACTGGGAGCAACGCGCTTCAGATTGGATAATCATGGCTAGCAATGACACTCGATGGCTAAATGTCTCAACTTTCATGAACTGGACTGTATGCACTTTTAACATATTACAAGCACAGATACAGAAAAATAACATGCAAATGGCTTTAAGGACTAATAATATGCAAATATGGCAAGATATTATTATTATTGCTTTAATGACTATATTTAATTGCTATGTGTTTTGTGTTTTAAAACGAATTAATAATAGAGCACGACAGACAAGGTTGCTGATTTTGCGCTGAGCGAGGGACCGATTGTAATAAAAAAGGTTTTCTCTTTAACAGGAGAAGGGATGAAATAAAGGAGTAAGAGGGGGGGGGGGGGGGGGTTGGTCGCTTCAGTGCAAAACCAGCTACAAAGATTGGAATGTTTGGGATGATAGCGAAAGAATGTGCAAAAACTTCTTTCTCATAAAGGGTTTCAGAATGTTTTAGGGAAAGGTTAATTAATGCAAGATGTTTTTCTGTAAGTTGTTTTGATGTCTCTAAGAAGGGTTGTTTTAGGCTTAGTAGAGATAACACATAAGTTGTCCGTGGGAAGATGTGTGCAGAAACTGATCACTTCTGTATACACTGCTTACACGTAAGCCATTTTGGGCAAGGACACTCAATTAGTATATAAGGGAAGGTTCCGCCCTCAGTTTCTTTGGAAGCTCAACCGTGGGGAACGTGCACACCGCCCGGTATTGGACCAGGCTCACGAGTTGATCCTCTGACGAGACTGACACGCGGGCTCCCTCAGTCTACTGGTCTAGGATGATGGCTCTGGGTCTTTTGATATTACTGTAAGTATAGTATAAGTCATATATATATATTACTGTAAGTCAATAGTACAATTCCTATATCTGCATGTATATTGCTATTATATTGTATGTAACTGATATTATATTTGAACAAGTAAACACAATTGAAGTATTGGACCTTTCCTCTCTGATTCCTGCCTGCTTATTTTCTCTTAAAACCTTGGAACCATTTTCCCAAACTAAAACAGGCTGCAACAACAGAAGCTGTATTAGCAAGCACGGATGTAGTTCTCATGAGCCCCCTTACAGTACAAGTACCTCACGCTGTACATTCCATATTAATACAGGCTAAAACCTCGCATCTCACCACTGCCAGGGCAATACACTATCAGAATGTACTCTGTACTTTGTCAAATGTTACAATAGAAAGATGCTCTACTTTAAATCCTGCCACCCTCCTTCCAACCGAAAATGAAGGTGAACCACATAATTGTCATGATGAAATAGCAAAGGTTGTAAAACCTAGAGTAGACCTACAGGAAACACCCTTCGAAATTGGAGAAATAATTTTTGTGGATGGATGCTCTTTAAGATTAGAAAACGGAGCACCCTTGACCAGTTACGCAGTGGTCCAAGGGGACCGCCTGCTGGAAGCAAATCGAATTCCATCAAACTTAAGTGCACAAGCAGCTGAACTCATAGCACTCACTCGAGCGTGTCAGCTGTCCGAAGGAAAGATCGTAATAATTTATACGGATTCCAGGTATGCTTTTGGAGTCTGCCATGATCATGGAGCACTATGGAAACTAAGGGGATTTAAGACCAGTACTGGCAAACCCATACAACATCAGAAATTGATTGAATCTCTTTTAGAAGCTATAACCAAACCATCGAAGCTAGCGATTGTTAAATGTCAAGCGCACACAGGAAAACAGGATTCTGTTAGCAAAGGAAATGAATTAGCTGACCACTTTGCTAAAAAGGCTGCATATAATAACACACCAATTTCTTTATTCCAACAGAGAAATGACCAGGACCCTGATAATCAAATTATTTCTTTACAGAGTGCAGCCATGGACATCGAAAAAAGAAAATGGTCCAAAGAAGGATCCCTTTCTGATGGAGTCTGGACTCATAAACACACTAACAAACCTTTTCTCCCAAAAGCCTCTTTCCCAGGAATGGCAAAAATAGCCCATGGTCTCGATCATGCAGGTAGAGATGCCATGGTTCGAGATGTTGAAAAACATTGGGAAGCTGTAGGTTTCTCTACATATGCAGAGCAATTTTGCAGACGCTGTGAATTATGTCAGAAGTTTAATGTGGGAAAGGGCACCCAGGTAAGTCCCGCCGTTACACCTAACCCAATGGGTCCGTTTGAACATCTCCAAATGGATTTCATTAAACTAACACCGTCTAAAGGTTACCGTTATTGTCTAGTAATTGTTGATGTGTTCTCCCGATGGGTAGAAGCTTTCCCTTCAAAACACAACGATGCCAAAACAGTAGCTAAAGCACTAATTAAAGAGATTATTCCAAGATGGGGTATCCCTCAAAAGTTACAAACAGATAATGGCACTCACTTTGTGAATTCCATTATAAATGAATTAACTACCTGGCTCCAAATCAATGTGCACCATTATTGTAAATACCATCCCCAAAGCGGAGGCATCGTAGAACGATGCAATGGCACCTTAAAAGCTAAGCTCGCAAAAATTTGTGAACAAACTAATTTATCATGGCCGGATGTACTACCCTTGGCTTTAATGGGATTGAGAGGACGGACACACCGACAATTGGGACTATCGCCGTTTGAAATTCTGACCGGACGTCCCATGACCGTTGGCATGGTTGTAGGTAATGTGAGTTTGCATACTGTGGACAATGATCTTCTCTCTAGTCTTGCAGGTCTCCAAACCTCGTTGAAGGAAGTCCATCAGCAGGTTAATCAGGCCTGGAGGACCAGCCCACCTTCTAAGGATTCACCAATTCCCTTGGGCAACTGGATCCTGGTTCGAGACACTCGGAGGAAACACTGGCATCAGCCTAGGTGGAGAGGACCGTTCCAAGTTCTTCTGTCCACGTCACACGCTGTGAAAGTTAAAGGATTGCCCGCCTGGATTCACGCTTCACACTGCAAAAGATGGCATCCCTAACATTCATACTCATTTTGATTACAGTTTTACTGTTCTTCCTTCCATTATCCACTTTACGAGTGACATTGACTTTCCAGGTGGGGAAGACTGCCTCATTCCAGGTTGACTTTTGTGAAATCGCCCCCTGTAGTGGAAGACAGGAACAATGGGAAGAGTTTGACAAATATGTCTGTGTGAGCTACCCTTATTATGACTCTGATTCAAGTTTTGCTTCATTTGACTCTGAATGTGCCTTCTGGAGTGATGTGTTTGCAAATACAGGACCACACAACTGGGGTTATGAACCCTGGCAGGCCACACAGTATGGCCTAAAGACTCGATTTTCTATTATAAAAGGACACGCCCCTCATGACTGTGCTGAGAACCATTGTATCCCTTTGATTATTACTTTAAAAGATCCCTCTTTGCATGATTCAGGAACTTATGTTTTAGCTGCATATGCAAGTGGTTCCGATCCACTAAGACTTTTTCAAATTAAGGTTACTAATAATTCCCATGCTACTAAAACTTGCCAGCTTTCTCCTACCCTTTCTCCTGATTCACAACAGATTTCTTTTAAAATAATGAATATTTCTACTCTTTCATCCACCTTTTCTATGGTGTCCAAATATTTCACTGCTTCCATGGCTAAGGCTTATATGTTACACGAGGAGCGAATGCTCCAATTCTCTTCCTCCTCTACTTCTATTCCTTCCCCTTCTCCTATTCTTTCCCGTTCTGCTCCTATCTAACCTATATTTTTGTCTGTTCAAAAGGGGGGAGTGTAGAAGAAAGATGTTCTCCTGAGCACCTTGTACTCTGAGTATTTGGTGACTAAAAACTTTCATTTCAGCAATGCTTGCAAGCCCTGGCTATGAACTGACAAAAATACATTGTGCAAGGGCTCAACAAAATCAGTTTGTATATGATTCAAACTGTTTTCTTAGTTAACTTCCTCAAAGTAAATGAGACAGGGTGAAGAAGTCACAAGGTCGCAGGGGGTACGTAACATTTGTCTTTGGCCAATATTGGAGACTGTAAGCAAATGCTTAGTTAGAGATATAAGAAAAAGCTTAGCTTTTATATATTGTTTTAAGGAACTAACCGTTGTTGTTGTTTTGCAGTACTTGTGTAATTAAAATCACAAGACAAAGCGCTATAAAAACTTTGGGATACCCTGGCCGGGGGGCAGATGAAGGGCAGTGTCCTAGGACTGCGCTTCTCTGTCATTTTGCCTTTGCCTGGTGTGTTTGAATAAAAGATTTTTTACTAACTTTAAATATATCTCTCTGTCTTCAGTCATGAGAAACGACACCATAGAAAAAGTGTCCACAGTTTCCACTCTACTCAATCACGAAATAGTCACAAAGAAAATAAAGCATTTAATTATTTCTTATAATTATGGGAATCAGCTCTGTTTTGCCTTTTGTTTGCTTTCCCTAATGGAAGACCAGTACAGGCAAAATCTACAGTTATGCACATGTGAAGCGTACAACCTTCACAGCAGGGCCGGATTATTTGAGCATGAAAAAGTGTACTTTGCAGACCTTCATAAATTTGAAAACTTAGCCCAAGAAATGAAAATTTTTTTAAATTTGAAAGCTCCCACAGTAGAATCCCTAAAACATATTATGTTTTTGCATGATAACCATTAGTACGGTATTTTGAATTTAAAGGGTTTTTTGGGTGTAAAAAGGCTACTACTCAAACCTTAGCCATCGCTGTGAAAGCCACTGCAATGTCTGTTTCTCCCCCAATTACAGACTGATCCCTGAAGAGATTATCAAGTATGCTGATTGCAACCATTACTACCGGTCTCAATTTTGTTTTGTACAGCATACAATTCCTAAATTTAATGACAAGACCAACAACATGCAAGGGGACTGCGACAATGCAAAAATGTGTCCCTTGTGTTACAAAACTTACACAGTGAATGCTGCCTCAAAACCCCATAAATGTCGCCCCAAGGAATGCTGTGTTTGTAAATCAAAAATTGAAAATGATGCAGAAAACCATCAATGCTTTATAGAAACCTTAAAGTTTGGGGAGCTGTGTGAAAAATATGTGTTTTATGATTTTGAAAGTCGGCAAGAAACGGGTGTGCACATTCCGAATTATGTATACTGTTAAGTCCTTACGTGGGGAATCCTGGTTCTGTGTGGGTGAAGACTGTGTACATCAGTTCTTTGCTAGATACTGTCGCCCCAAGTATCAAGGCTATACCTTCATAGCCCACAATTCAAAAGGTTACGATGGGTACTTTTTAATGAAGTATTTGATTGAAAAAGGAGTGAACCCTCGGGTTACCACTCAAGAAAATAAGTTGATGTGTTTCAAATATGAGGGACATCAATTACATTAGCACTTTGGGATTGCTAAAATATAAAGTGCAATATAAATAAAATTTATTATTATTATTATTATTATTATTTTATAGATTCTTTGAATTTTTTAACAATGAAGTTGAGTGTCATGCCTAAAGCCATGGGGTTTGAAGCTGAAAAAGGGTATTTCCCCCATTTCTTCAATACGGCTGAAAACCAGGATTATATCGGGCGCTATCCTGAGCCTGAATGCTACAGCGTCCATAGCATGATGACCAAAGAAAAAGAAGAATTTTTCCCCAGGTATGAGAGAGTCAAACATGGTGTTTTTAATTTTAAAGAGATGGCTTTTAATTGTAAAAATGATGTTGACATTCTTAGAACCACCTGCATCAAATTTAGAGCCGAGGTCATCAAAATTGGCAACACTGACCCATTTCAATGTATGACCCTAGCCTCTCTATATACGGCCATGTACAGGCAAAACTGCATGCCACCAAAATCTATTGGTATAATTTCTTTTGACCATTCATTATATTAGCAGTCTATTCAAATGCATATATTCAATGGTTATTGTATCTCTGTAAAACAGAAAACTTGAACATTTGGCACACTCTAAAAACTGGGGAAGTAAAGAAGGCTATTTTCTTGACGGCTATGCCAGAGTTAACGGTATTCCAACCACCTTTGAATTTGCTGGCTGCTTTTACCACAGCTGTCCAGAATGCTATGATTTAAACAGTACCCATCCTTTAACAGGCCTGACTTGTGCATGTTATGTACCAAAAGTTTATGCGAAAATTTGAAATACTTTGGACCAAATTTAATCTTGATGTGCATGTAATATGGCAGCACGAATGGGAGACGATGAAAAAACACAACATCGGACTACAAACTTATTCTTAAAACATTGTGATTTCCCTCAACGTATAAATCCGAGGGATTTGTTGTTTGGCGGGCGTACCAACGCCATAAAATTGTACCACAAGGCTGGGAGCTGTGAACAGGTTCACTATTTTGATTTCACTAGTTTGTACCTGTTCGTGAATAAAACAAAAATGTACCTGATCAGTCATCCCACTATCATTTCATCAATACAGTGGAGGTACTCCGATGAAAAATACACCCTACCTGGTAGCGTTAATGTCATTATTGCTGCTTTCACAACTGCCTATGCCCGGTTAGAATTGCATGATTTACTGGACAGTCTGGGAGAAAGGGTGCTATTTTTACTTGTCAGCCTGGCCAGTACAATCCTCCTCTGGGTGACTATTTAAGAGAGCTCACCAGTGAGTTAAATCCTGGTGATTATATTACAGAATTTGCCTCAGGTGGTCCAAAGATGTACGGGTATAAAACAGCACAAGGCAAAACATGAATGAAGATAAAAGGAGTTACCATTAACCACAAAACCGGTAAAATTGTAAACCTCGAGTCACTAGCCAAGCTAGCTCAGAATTTTGTGACGTCTCATGAAGCTCCTCAAGTGTTACTGGTTCACGGTAATCAGATCCGTCGAAATAAAAAACGCTTTACTCTTAAAAACAGACCACTCAGGAAGAAATTCAGAGTGGTGTATAACAAGATGGTTCTCCTAAAAGACTACACCACACGACCGTATGGATACTAAAAGATTTTTTTGATGTTCGCCTTCAACACCCCTTCACTAAAATTATCTCAGGGTCTTAGGCGGAGTGGTGGTTCTGAGGCTAGGGCTCTGCACTGGCAATCCGAAGCTTGCCGGTTCAAATCCCGTAAATGCCAATAGGGACTCTGCTCTGTTGGGCCCTTGAGCAAGGCCCTTAACCTGTATTGCTGACCTCTTTGAGTAGTGAGAAAAGCTCCATATAAATGCAAAGAATTAATTATTATTATTATTTCTGTTCCGGTAAATCCTATTATGTAAAAAAATTACTGGAACATTCGAATCATGTTGTGTCTCATCCTTTCCAAAATATTATTTGGTTTTATAGTTGCTGGCAGAAAATGTACGACTAGCTATCGGCTAAATTTCAACAGTTAAAATTTATTGAGGGGCTCCCGAAGTCTTTATGCGATGACGAACTTCTTCCTCCTGAGAAAATACATTTGGTCATTATAGATGATCTGATGGAATTGGCTAGCAAAAGCCAGGAAATAGAAAAAGCTTTCATGAAATATACTCATCATTGGAATCTGTCTATCATTTACTTTGTTCAAAATGTATTCTTTCAGGGGAAGAAAAGCCAGACGATTAATCTTAACGCCAATTGTATTACTCTTTTTAAAAACCCCAGGGACAAATTGCTCAAATGTATCCGGGCGTGTTAAGTTCTTTTTGGAAGCTTTTGAAGATGCTACAAAATTACCTTATGGCTATCTCTTAGTGGATCTGAAAGCTCAGACCCCCGATGAACTGCGATTAAGAACCGGTCTGTTTCCGCCTGATTGGCCGGTCATGTACACTATGAAAAGATAAAAGAAGCTGTTCTGATTCAAAGTTCCATATTCTGTCAGCATGTCGGCCACAATAAGCAGAAACCTACAGCCTCTCAAGGCCTTACTCCGCTGCTCTTGTCGTCACCATAAATATCTTATAAACGCATCTTCTGATGATTTAATTAAAGCTGTGTCCGAAATAGCCTGTAATACTTTAAAAGGCAATATACCTCTTTCACCCAAACAGTTTAAACAACTCAAGAAGCATAAAACATCTGTCAGAAAAATAAGTGACAGAAAACTAACATTAAAAAAGAAGAAAGCTATTCTGAACCAGAAAGGAGGCTTTTGGGGGGCTCTTTTAAGTGTCGCTGTACCCTTCATATCCAGTTTATTAGCTTCTAGAGCATAAACATGGAATACGCTCAGAAATTGTATTTGGTACCGCAGCATCAAATGTCTCTTTTTCAGCAAAAGAGTGCTAATCCGAACAAGCTCTTGAGCACCACTGAAAGTGATCTGGACAAGGAAATGAGAAACGTCCTGCAATGCTGTGATACAGGGGCTGACGAGAAGGTGAAGCTTTACACTTCTATCTTGCAGAGATATCTAACGTTAGTTAAAAAGGCCGATAAAGAAACTAACAGTCTGACACTCGTTACCAAAAGAAGAAAATGCAGTTGGGGGGGAGTTAGAACAGTCGATGTGTCTGAGGACTGGGGTTGGCAAGAGGTTTTTGAGAAGCACTCCTGAAAAGCAAAGAAGAATGTTGAATTTGTTTTGCATAAAATGTCTGTCAATCCTAAAATCGCGTTTTGGAATAACCGTGGAGAGCTGCTGTTAGAAGGTAAACCTTTGGTTAGTTCCAACATGGTGGATTTGGTACGTAATCGGACAGCAGCTCACACAACACCTGAGCATAGGAGGCTGCGTGGTTGGAAGGAATTTGTAAACGCCATGGCTGGTTTCAATTTCCATTTTCTATTGTGCCTAATGTTGAAACAAGAGAACTACTTGAAAGTTTTAAGCTGCCCGCTACCCCCCTCCCTGCTCATTATCCCGAGGACAATCACTACCGACGGAAACTGAGAAAAAAGAGACTGCATTGGATTGCTTATTAATTTGTAAAATTGTTCGTTTATTAAATACAATTGTATGTCATTACAGAATGTTATCATCCTTTAACTGTCTATTGAAATATTTATAGGTCTCTGATCTTTGCATGCAGGGGTACAGATAAAAACAACGACCCAGTGAAGGAAGCCAGGAACAAACAAATTTAGATAGATAGATAGATAGATAGATAGATAGATAGATAGATAGATAGATAGATAGATAGATAGATAGATACTTTATTAATCCCAATGGGAAATTCACACATTTAGATACCATAGCATTGTTTTTGTTTACATCGTCAGAATACTTTTTTATTACAGAGGCGTACTTCAGTCCTTTTCCTTTCTGATGCAGAAAGAAGAGGCAGTGTTGGCCGCATGAGTCCGAGAACCAGCTTTGAAGCTGCCTTTTATTGTAAATGATTTGCTTACAGTTTTTGTTTAAGAAATGGCAAATGTCATTTGGGAAGTAAATAAAGTCCGGAGGATTTCCATAGGAATCAAAAAACTCCCCCTTTCCGTCTTCAGTGAGGTAAATCCCCAGCCAGTGTTCTTCAAGTTGGGTTTGACGGTGAGTATTCAATATGAACATGGCTGGCACTCCGATATTTTTTTCCGGTAGTTGATCACATGCCAGAACCCCACGGAAAAATCGTTCGGTGTAGGGGTCTTGGGACAGCAGTTCTGTTAATTGTTTTGTATTCATGGTGTTTATTAGTAGTCATACAGGACATTACGCCTCTGGTTGATTTCAATGAAGTTGTCAAAGACTGCATATACTACTAGAGGAGAGGGGTGCAGAAGCGCAATTTAAATCTCATGTTTCCAGTTTTAACTAATGAAAAATGATCACCGCATTCTTGATCGGGGGTTTAGATCAAAATCAAAAAGAGTATATCCTTACGAGAACTCTGAATGGGTTCTCGATAGACAGAGCTTAATCCTTTAAATGCTTTCCAGTGGCCAATACCAGGTTATAGTAATGTCTGGCACTGTTGCCACTTGAAATGGTTTGGCAGGAATCTGTTCACCGTTCAAGTACAGAGCCAGGAACTCTACATCGTTATGTTTGAAATTGAACGGATTCCTTGTATAAGAACCTGAAAAAGCCTCATTATCCACCATGCCAATTACCACATACTTTGGTAGTTGCCCCAGAAACAGATTTTCTTGACTGCATACTCGGATACCCGCTGGCATACTGAATACTTTCATATTCACCCTTTCCACAGGATATTTAGCATTGGCTGATGTAAAGGCATGAGCGTGCCCTAATTTCATGGCCGGTGAAACTTTTTTTACAAACAGTGAGGCTGCCGTTATGTTTACTTTGTAACGTTCAGCATCACCAGACATTAAACAGAATTCATCTTTGTTCTGAACCATTTTAACCTTCATGTCCAGGCCGTTCAAAATTAATTTTTCCTGATAAAAGAGATCAGAATGTATGTGCCCCAAAAGTTCAACAATCTTGCTCCCAGCTGTATAGGTACTTTTTTTTTTTTTACTAAAACCAGCATTTTCTCCATCAGGATCTGTCTCTTCCAATTTGTTAAGTGTATCTTTGTAAAAAAGTCCTGTAGCAAACTGAGAATGAAGAGTCTCCTGGCTGTAATTTAGCAGGCCCTCTAAGACAGCCCTGTAAGGATAACAATTTGAACTCTGTGATGTTAAGCAATCCCCAAGGGTAACATCAACTTGCGAAAACAAACTGGCTATGGGGTAGTTGACAAATCCGGCCTTTGTACCCGCTGCTATGTTAGTCCCATCAGCATTCACTATTTTGCACCTTAGGTGTAGAAGAGTGTTATTCAAGTCAAGGTAATCCTCCCTATTTCCAGCTATGAGAAATTCTAGCAGCACTACTTCAGTGAGGGCTGAGAGCGGTGGGACTTCAACGTATATACTTTTATTTACACTCATTTCAGTGAAAGGCACAGTAAACAGGTCAAGTTCAGATTTGACACACTCCGGACATTCTGTATACGAAAGTCATCTTCTCTTAAATAATGTCTCTCTTCTTTTTGCTTTACTGTTGTTATTCTTCTGACGATGACGTTTAGAAAATGCTGTAAAAATAGTGCTCCTTGCCTTTTTGATTGGGTAACCCTCACGCAACCCCGGTGGTTTCTTGGGTTTTGTCTTTCTCATCACCATTAAGCCCACCCCCTCCTGCTCACATATTTTACAATATTTTTATCAGCAGATTTTATATGCGGTTTTGCAATGTCAAAAAGCCTTTTTTCAGGAGAGGTAAAGCTCTTCGGGTAAACAGCCCCCGAAATATACCTCCAATACCCCCACCATACATTACAGGGGATCCAGAGATTGTCATTGTCATTGCTACAGTCATGCATACAATGCCTGACGGGTCTGAAATGCAGCTTCACTATCACCTTGCCAAACTGAAATGGCACATTTTTGTTCTGGTCTGTCTTTATTTCAATTGTCACAGTGTTAAAATGATTCTTGCTGAGTGGAGCATAATGAGGTTTGTTATATGTGATAGTAGTAATTTTGTTCGATTGATCATCTTTATGAATGCACCTCAAAAGGGGCAAATAGCTGTCTCCGACTCTATGAAGAGAAACCATGTCACCGTACACGTACAAAGTGTAAAAGCCAGTCCTGATGTAAGCAGGGAAAGGAGCCTTGTAAGTTAGCCCCACCCAAAGTCTGAACAGAATGCACTCCCAATATTTGACCCAGTTGACCTTTTAAGTGTATAGTTTCATCCTTTTCGCTCAGTATCACGTAGACTCTTCTTTCCACAGCATTGTAACTGAATTTCTCAGGATTCTCATAAGTTACAGTTCTCATTGCAACATCTGTCAAAGTGGGCAGGCTTAATATTGTCGAATTCATAAAAGACAATAGGTCGTGAATACCTATGTAATACCCGCAAGGAATGTAGTAATATTGTTTTATCCCTGGAGATGAAACGTAGAATTCATTATCTGGTTTGTCTATGGTATTCCACGTATGTGGGTACTGTATTTCTGCTACACCGACTTCCCAAGAACCTTCTAATTCTATGGGTTTAGCAAGCTTGGTCGTGAAATTGGTAATTGTGTTGTTAGGGAAAATGTCTGAGGAAGCACTGCTATGCAGAGTCACAAAAAAACTTTTGCGCTCCATTGTATACTGTTAGAGAATGATGATCAAATTAGGGGTGGTCTGGATTTTATTGCACATCTTGGGCTTGGTTCTCTGGTATCCAGCTATTCCATTTTCTGGCCATCTGAGCCATTTGACTAAAATGAATTGTTTATTCTTAATTTTCCTAGCCAGTATTTTCTCGATCCTGTAAAACGCCTGTGGAATCAACTTTAATTTTTTGCAATTTAGGATCATAAAAGGAGCCTATGATCTTTTCACCATCGTAATCTTTCAGTTTGTACACAGCCAGTGACCTAGGTACAAGATCAGAGACAGTAAAGATTTCATTTGAAAATGTTTGTTCATAACCTTTCGCAAAAAAAGGATGTCTGATTTTAGAAACTCTAACTGTATCTCCTGCTTTGAACTTAAACAATGGTGGACCCGGGGGTTGGTGACTTCATATAAGTTTTTGAAAACTTTCCAGGAATTTAATGTGCTTACATCTGAAGGAGCCATTTTTATGCCTTGATGACAACTTTTGTTGTAAGAATATACTAGATCCGACAATTTATCGATGTAGGTTCTCATATTATATGCACTGAAATATTTACACATTTTAGATTTTAGTGTGCGGTTAAATCTCTCCACCACAGATGCTTTAAATTAATTTCCTGTGGTGAAATGTTTTATTCCAATCTTCTTTAGCATCTTTTTAAAATCTCAGTTGAAAAACTCTTTCCCCTTATCAGTCTTTTTTGGAGTTCTACCGCCGCACAGAATGTCTTGGAAGGCTCTTGTCACTTCTTTACCCATTTTGTTCTTCAGGGGCCGTACCCACGTGTACTTAGAAAGTACATTGATGCAGGTCAACAAATATTTATAACCCCGGTTATGCTCGGACGTATTTGTCATGTCTGCTAAATCCATCTGCTATTGTGAGTTGATATCAGATACATAAACCTTATTTCTCCTAAAATGTATTCTAGCAGGTTTATGAATTGTATAAGAATATTGACCAGATAACCAATCCGACACCTGATGGTCATTACTTTTCTGACCTGAAATCTCAAGAATTCTTTTCAAAGAGTCTTTTCCCCCACAGCTGCCAGGGTTTGCCGGGTTATAATAAACTTTTTTCATGTAACCCTCCATCATCAATGGTGAAAGAAAAATGTCAATGGTTTAAAAATCAAATGATGCTTTATTGGTAATTTTCAAAAACAATATTAAAATTCAGAGCTGTTTTACCGATCATTTCAAAAACATATTACAACTAAACAGCATGATTAAAAACATGTTATATTACAGACACATTCAGTTCAGACACTTCATCTGCTTTTTCCATATCATATTCCCTGTAAAACCCTAAAGGTACATCAGACATATCAGGTTCAGAAAAATGGCGTTCAGAGAAGGCATCGGCTATTTCACATATTTTTGAGCAAGAGTCATCATCCATGTTATGAAAGGCTTGTACAAAAGCTTCATTGATAGAATGTTCATTTTTCAAGTCATCGACAGTATTTTGTACAAATGTGTGAATCTTAGGAAAAGGCAGAAAGATATTGAAGCAACCCAGAGTCTTTATGACCAGGCTCCTGAACCACGGTTTGCGAAAAACAGCCAGAACATCTTGAAAGCAGCCAACCCAATGAACAGAGTCTTGCTGGGGTGGTCTATTAAACACCCCTGACAGGTACTTTTTAGGTCCCGATCAACTGTTATATCCAGCAGAGTCGGAATCAAACTCTCGATCAGTTTCAGAGCCTTTCGAAATGTTTCACCCAGGGGTCCATCAGTTTGTTCAAGGTCCATACCTGCATAATCAGCCTCCTTGGGTGATATTTTCCAAGCAGCCATAGCCTTTTCTAGTTCGTTCACAGCCCCTTCTTGCCACATGGCCTGAATGGTTATCTCCTCGGCCCTTGTTAGGCTCCCTGGAACATCATTAGCAGGTACAAAAATGTCAGATACTGCACAGTTCTCCAGAAGACTGTCCAACCAATACATATCATCAAAGGCAGGTAACTGAGGCTCAGGCCAATAGATCTGGTCAGTTGAAGGCATAAGAAGGTCCGGCCAAGACGGCTGGTCTGGAGACGAGCTGCTAGAAACAGAGTATCCGGAGATAGGGAGGATATCGTCAGGCCAAAACAGGCAATCGGTGGGTGCTGTCTGTTCCGTAGACCAACATACCTGATCAGTAGCATAGCCAGAGAGGTGCTGGTTGTTGCCCGGCCAAAACACGTCGCTGGTGGTCAGCATCTGGTCTGGAGCAGAGTAGCTAGGTTGTAGGTTGCCAGTGATCATCATTTGGTCTAGAGCAGAGTAGACAGAGTTGGTTTGAGGGTTAGCCAGACAAAACAGGTATTCAGCAGTGGCTGTCTGATCCGCACTATTGTAGACCGGCTCTTCAGAACGTATCAAAGTATGGAGGACTTCTGACATCTCAGAGTCCAAGAGAACAGGGAGACGACCAGTCCAGCTATCAATGGCTTCTAGGAGCTCAGCTTCGGTAGGGTACTTGGTTGAAGACATCTTGAGATCACTTTAGGTTAATGTATTCTATAAAAAAAGACTGCTGTATTTATTTCCACTTACTCAGGGGTGGGTGTTTCCCAATTTTCTTCCTCCTCCTCCAAGCTTGAATTATTCAACATGCAATCTCCTCCTCTGAAAACAATGGCTCCAGTTTTCTTTTAATTCTTTTCGTTTGGTCAGACAGTTTTCCTTCATGAATAGCCTCATCGATATTTGGAATAAGAGACTTACGAAAAAGTCCAGTCTTTTTTAGAAAAATGAATTTCACTCACTTGTTCCTTTATCTCATTTTCTTGATACTCATCCCCCACTTCATGACCGTCCTTTTTATATTCGGGAAGGATAGGATCCTTCTTGGAAATCACCACCATGAGATGTCCCAGATCATTTCTTTTTACTTCTGCTTATCTCAAAGTACAATTAGAATCATACCAAGCTGAGCTGAATCGATGGTCCCATAACTCAAGCATTCTGGAAACCCTGTTTGTTTTCATTTTCTTAGGAGCATTCATAAGACCGTCCATTTATGCGCTTTTGTTTGTCATAGCCTTTTCACTAAATGACTGGAGTTTTATACAAGAACTCTTCTGTCTCCTGCCGCAGCCGGGTGGAGCCGGGGGGAACGACACGCCTCTCCCCTAACCCTATAGGCGGTTAGAAAGACAAAGGCATACGTCATGGGTGTGGGAATTGTTAATGGGGCGTGATAAGGGCTCGGTTTACAAAAGCCCCACCCTAAAAAGAGGGGTTTAGAGATTATCAATTGTGACAGTTTTCCAACCCCAATATTACCCTTCCTCATCCATAGGGGCGGAGCACATTTCATAAATCATATTTTCATAAATTATATTTTCATATTTCATACTTTAATATTTTCATAAAGCATATTTTTGGGGTGAGGCTTAAAGCTGTCAATCAATCTTCTCTTTGACAGTTTCTGTCTGGTATTACTAAACTGAAAAAACATACATAAATTGAAATGACCTTTAATGCTGCTTTCCATTTGAAGGGGGAAATCAGAATTTCCCAAGTTTCTAATCAGAACTTTCAGCTGGAACAACCCCTTATGTTAGATTTCCAACTCAGAAATTAGGGTTAGGGTTAGGGCTACGTCAGATGACGTCAATTCAAAATGGTGACATACACCATGACCTGTAGTGAAAGCTGTAGTATTATACTGTTAATAAGCACTTCTCATTAGCACTTCTATTTATTTTTGTCATTAAATCTGTCGTACACAGAGTACTGTCCAATATCTATGTATCCGTGGATATGCTGCTACAGTTTTTGGATGCACAAAATACTACATAATGTGTTGTTGTTGATCAACTGCTATTTATCCAAATGAAGGAAGATCAATAAAGGGTTTTCCTGGATGGGCCCATATTTTTTTCATGAATGATTTACTGCAATGCAGTCAACTCACATGTGAAGTCATTCCCAGCTTCGGCACTGGAGGTAAATTGAAGACAGTATGAGTAATATTAAACATAAAGCCCTACCACTAGAAAATAAATACATAAATAATTTAAAATAATCACGACTGTTTTTTTAAGTAGTTGTATTATTGAGAGCCATCTGGCACAAGTCACAATTTCCCTGTGCTACTTTATCACAAAACCATGTGAAAAGACATCTGTTATATATTAATCGCAATATTGCTGGCAAACTACAAGAACTACCAAATGCCTCACTGAGTCTGTGGCTACCAACTTCAGCTTCTGTAAAGACCATAATTTCCCCCTGGGGACAAATAAAGTTCTATTTATTGATCTATCCAAACCATATAAGCAATTAATAAATGTACACTGCTGAGGCCTAATGTTTACATACTCCTTGGCTAAAAACTTTCCAACTCATAATTCACCAGCATCCTTCATTAAGTTAATCTGAGTGTATCAGTAACTCTTTAGTTATAGTTTAGGTACTGCACAATTGCACCCATTACTTGTTAACTTGTATGTAAAAAGACCTTAAGAAAGGCTTTTTTTTTATTTTAATGAAACATACAAAGCATCAGTAAATCTGTTATTT
Organism: Erpetoichthys calabaricus; assembly: GCF_900747795.2. Lineage (NCBI taxonomy): Eukaryota > Metazoa > Chordata > Cladistia > Polypteriformes > Polypteridae > Erpetoichthys > Erpetoichthys calabaricus. The sequence continues at coordinate 316,273,558 of NC_041394.2, read as the reverse complement.
ATCACTGTGCTGTGTGGCATTTGATATGCTGGTTAAATTACTTAGGAATATGAAAGGTTCACAGGTTGTATTTTGAAGTATACAATATCAAGAGAAACATGTCTCACTTAACACACTTCTGACCGTTCCAAAGTGAAGTTATTTTAGTAGGCCACATTGCACAGATGAGTAACCACTTTACTGATGCTTTGTACAGTAAGTGCCATTAAAACCAATAGAGGATTTTGCAAAAGTCTTGTTACAAAAAGGTAGATGAATAGTAGATGTATTTTTGCAGTGCCTAAAATTAAAGTGCTACCGGAGTATCTACTTAATATTCATTGAGAGATTTATTTCAACTTTGAATGGCTATGTCAGATTTTTGATGGGTCAAAAGTTTACAAACACCAAGTCCCTGTTTGATGGTGCTGAACTTTAAGCCGCTTAACCTGAAGGAAACGCATGATAGTCTTCTACAGGTTTCTTGTTGTATTTTGGCAGACTTTTCGTCCATTCCTCCCGACAGAAGTGATAAAGTTAAGTCAAGTTCGTAGGTCTCCTTACTCAGGCACCTTTCTTCAGTTCCGTCCACAGATTTTCCATGGGATTGAGGTCAAGGTTTTTGTTATGGCCACTCCAATACTGTCACATTGCTGTCTGCAAACCATTTCATTACCACTTTGAAAGTATTATCGTTGTCCTGTTGGAAAAACCCATTTCCATGTTGCTTCAGAATTACCAGATAATGCTCCTTCTTCATGATGGCATCTGTTCTATGAAGTGATCCAGTCATTTTCCCAGGGAAAGAAGAGCCTCACCCTTCAGGGTACATACATATAGCTGATCATCATGGCAGAACAAGAACATTAGTCTAAAACAGTACGTCTTTGTCCTAGGAAGGAACCCGAAAACTGTACTCTAGCATTTTTATATTAATTTTGATGTAATGGTTTATTTCATGGTCAACAACGTTTCAGGCCAGGGTGATGAAGGGTTCTCTTAATGGTGGAGGATGACACTTTTGTTCCTGATGCCTCCATCTCCTTCCAACCTTTCGAAACAAGCTTTGCTTATGTCTGAGTTAATCTGACACTTTGATTTCCCCCTATTGTCTTAACCACAAGAAGGCACAGGCTCTACAGGTAGACCCTTCCAAACAGCCACAGATGTCACACTTAACAACTAATTATGACGATAAGCAACTCAGAAGCTGCTAAATGTAATTATTTAAATTCCTGGATTCTTCCATGCTATCAAAGAGACAGTCAACTTTGCGTATGTTACTTTTGGCCCACTGAAGATCTGACTGTTTTTTTAAGTTGAAATAAATCTCTTAATCATTAGTTTAGAAAACGTATAGAAGCAGATACACTAATTAACTTAACACATGAATTACGTCTTGCCTGAAGAAGGGGCCTGAGTTGCCTTGAAAGCTTGCATATTGTAATCTTTTTAGCCAATAAAAGGTGTCATTTTGCTTGGCTTTTCTCCACATGAATTACATTAATTGTTTTGTAACTTGATATGTGTGAATTTGGTGAACTTTGACTTTGAACATTTTATGGCCTTTACTGTAAACAATGCTTTAAATTTAAAACAAGACAGCTGGGATGAGACAAATTAGGAAAAGCCACTGCTTTCAAAGACTCAAAGCTACATGATGGAATGCGTTTACACCTATTTATAAACTGTAAGCCATTTTATTTACCATGCGGGTTCTCCTCCGTGATTCTGGTGGTGTTTACAGGTGCTGGTCATAAAATTAGAATATCATGACAAAGTTGATTTATTTCAGTAATTCCATTCAAAAAGTGAAACTTGTATATTAGATTCATTCATTACACACAGACTGATGTATTTCAAATGTTTATTTCTTTTAATGTTGATGATTATAACTGACAACTAATGAAAGTCCCAAATTCAGTCTCTCAGAAAATTAGAATATTGTGAAAAGGTTCAATATTGAAGACACCTGGTGCCACATTCTAATCAGCTAATTAACTCAACACACCTGCAAAAGCCTTTAAATGGTCTCTCAGTCTAGTTCTGTAGGCTACACAATCATGGGGAAGACTGCTGACTTGACAGTTGTCCAAAAGACGACCATTGACACCTTGCACAAGGAGGGCAAGACACAAAAGGTCATTGCTAAAGAGGCTGGCTGTTCACAGAGCTCTGTGTCCAAGCACATTAATAGAGAGGCGAAGGGAAGGACAAGATGTGGTAGAAAAAAGTGTACAAGCAATAGGGATAACCGCACCCTGGAGAGGATTGTGAAACAAAACCCATTCAAAAATGTGGAGGAGATTCACAAAGAGTGGACTGCAGCTGGAGTCAGTGCTTCAAGAACCACCACGCACAGACGTATGCAAGACATGGGTTTCAGCTGTCGCATTCCTTGTGTCAAGCCACTCTTGAACAAGAGACAGCGTCAGAAGCGTCTCGCCTGGGCTAAAGACAAAAAGGACTGGACTGCTGCTTTCTGATGAAAGTAAATTTTGCATTTCCTTTGGAAATCAAGGTCCCAGAGTCTGGAGGAAGAGAAGAGAGGCACAGAATCCACGTTGCGTGAGGTCCAGTGTAAAGTTTCCACAGTCAGTGATGGTTTGGGGTGCCATGTCATCTGCTGGTGTTGGTCCATTGTGTTTTCTGAGGTCCAAGGTCAACGCAGCTGTCTACCAGGAAGTTTTAGAGCACTTCATGCTTCCTGCTGCTGACGAACTTTATGGAGATGCAGATTTCATTTTCCAACAGGACCTGACACCTGCACACAGTGCCAAAGCTACCAGTACCTGGTTTAAGGACCATGGTATTCCTGTTCTTGATTGACCAGCAAACTCGCCTGACCTTAACCCCATAGAAAATCTATGGGGTATTGTGAAGAGGAAGATGAAATACGCCAGACTCAACAATTCAGAAGAGCTGAAGGACACTATCAGAGCAACATGGGCTCTCATAACACCTGAGCAGTGCCACAGACTGATCGACTCCATGCCACGTCGCATTGCTGCAGTAATCCAGGCCAAAGGAGCCCCAACTAAATATTGAGTGCTGTACATGCTCATACTTTTCATGTTCATACCTTTCAGTTGGCCAACATTTCTAAAAATCCTTTTTTTGCATTGGTCTTAATTGATATTCTAATTTTCCGAGATACTGAATTTGGGACTTTCATTGGTTGTCAGTTATAATCATCAACAATAAAAGAAATAAACATTTGAAATACATCAGTCTGTGTGTAATGAATGAATCTAATATACAAGTTTCACTTTTTGAATGGAAGTACTGAAATAAATCAACTTTGTCATGATATTCTAATTTTATGACCAGCACCTGTACATTTGCCCTTGCACTAATACTCACAAAGTGTAGCGGCAACTCTCTGATTCAATCACTGAGATTGAGAAAGACCATCTGGACTCACAAATCATTATTTTATGTGATTTTAACCACATCAGTTTTAACCAGGTCCTTCCTAAACGTCAGTAGCAAATAAAAAGCCCTACCAGACAGAGATGGACATATTCAAGATCAGTGCTAGTCAGCTGTTAAGGATGCTTACTGTGCCTTCTCCCATACCCCCTTGGTAATTCTGAATATTCTATGATTCCCCTTATTCCTGTTTTACAAACAAAAACTGAAAACTGTAAAGCCAGTCAAAAAAAAAAAAGTTAGGACCAGTGAGGCAACAGAGGAGCTTCAGGACTGCTTTTCCTGTAAAGACTGGAGTGCCTTCAAAACTGCCACCACCAAACATACATGAATACACTGATGCTGTAACTTCATATATTAGTTTTTGTGAAGATGTTTGCATTCCAACAAAAACACTTGTGACGTTTAGCAATGATGAGCCTTGGTTCACCCCAGAGCTCAGACTACTGCGCCAAGGCAAAAAGTGTGTTTTCAGATCTGGCCATCATGAGGAATAGAGGAAAGCCAAGTATATCTTGGAGAGAAGGATCAAAGATGCAAAAAGCAAATACTCAGATAAGCTGCAGGAACAATTGTCTGCAAACAGCAGCAGCACATCAGTCTGGAGAGACCTGAAACAGGTCACTAATTGCAAGAATAAAACAAGCAGTTCTGCTGATCTCAGTCTGGCTAATCAGTTAAAGCAGTTTTACTGCCACTTTGAAAGACAATGGGACATAAATCTACCAGATGGTCTCACTGTTCCTCCTCTGCACTACTTTTCCTCTAAGCCAATCTCCTTCTCTGGCATCACTGCAAAAGATGTCTGCAGCTTACTCAAAAAGCAAAATATTAAAAAAAGCTGCAGGCCCAGAACTTATTTCCCCTTCCACACTTAGGCACTGTGCAGACCAGTTGTCTACAGTATTTGCAGACATTTTCAACCAATTTCTGGATCCATGCACTGTTCCTGCCTGCTTGAAGACCTCCATCATCATTCCAGTATCAAGGAAAATCAAAGGTCATCACAGGCCTAAAAGACTACAGACCAGTAGCTTTAATTTCTGTGGTAAAGAAGACCTTTGAATGCCTACCTCTGAATTATTTCAACACTGCTACAAAAGACTTTCTGGACACAGAGCCAAACGGTGGGTGGATGATGCAGTAAATTTAGGTCTGAGCTTAATTTACCAACATCTTGATAAGCCAGGGGCACATGTGAGGATCTTGTTTATAGACTCTAGCTCTTCCATCAATACAATCATCACAGAACTCCTAAATATGTAACTCACCCAGTTCAATTGCCACTGGATCACAGACTTTGTACTGTATACTCTAAACCCAGAAATAACCTAAAAGAGATGGTATACTTCAAGAAAAATAAGCACACATAGGTAAGAAACAAGGAGTTATAGCTACACAAGATACCAATGACTAGGTATATAACTAGGTCTAATAATGATAAAGCAGCCAAGGTAGTTGGAATAGTTTGGCCATTTCGTGCACCATTATGTTGTTACAGAATGGTTACAATCAAGTGCCTTAAATTTGTATGCAATTAATGTCAGAGTATATTTGATAAATCCTATGTCATTGATTGTCACAAATTTGCATATGCATGAGGTAAGGCTGCCATGAAAATGTGTGTAGTTTTACGCCAACATTAGTTTTTATACATCAGTGTACGTGGAAATGGGCGTACACAACATTTTTGCGCATACACGCCATTCACACATGAGGCCCAAGGACTTTAGAGAGATCTTCAAAACTTGATTTGATGTTAGATAAATTAAGTTAATAGGACTGTCAGGCTTTGATAGACTGAATGGCCTCTTCTCATCAATTTTTCTGATGTTGTAATAGCTTGGATAAAGTAAGTTTGAGAATACATATGATACTTAATCCAAAAAATATAATCTAATATAGTGGAATGGAAGAGCAGATAATCAAGTGTAATTTGCAATCTAATTTCTGCACAAGTTGTTTTCCTGGTTTCTCAATTTTCCACCCATATTCCAAACTTCCACCCATCTATATTTTAAACTGCTTATTCACCTCTTCCATGAAAGTCTTTGGGATAGGGATGACAACTAGAGTCACCAGAGAGAAAGACACATAGTCATGGGGAGAATATACAAGCTCCATACAGGCAGCACATGGGCCAGGGTGTAAACGCAGAACTTTGGAGCTGTAAGGCAATGGTGTCAACCACTATGCTGCCTAATTTGAATGAGTTTCTAAAGTTGTTTATAAAGTCCCTTATGATCTTCATTGACATAAAATGTAATTAAATGCATAAAAGAAATATTAAATTATTACTCTTACAAAAAAGCAAAGAGGTTACCAATCAGAACCCTTTTATGGACCTCTGTAAAGTTGTAGAGCATATGCTGATGGTCTCCTCACCATCTGATCAAGTTTTGTAACTAGGAATGGGCACAAGCTGACTAAACTTGGACAGCTATATCAGTATAGACCTAGCCAAAGAGAACCATCGTTGTACTGGAAGCTAAAAGGTGACACACTTGTTTTTAAAACAATGGTTGTGCATGTTGGTAAACAGACATTGTGCAAACAAAGAGACAAGGTCAGAGTCAGATAGATCAATAACAGGCTTATTTGGAGAAAACATCAGACTCCATGGCAGTTGTGATAGCAATTCCGATTTAATAATTGAACAGCAGGCTTTTTAAATTAAAATAAATAACTACCATTAATTAATTTTGGGAGATCTCAAGACGTTACTTCATCACCGGTCCTGTGGGAACATTTTGGCCTAACACTGACCTAAGTGATTTTGCAATTGCTGAAAATAAGCTTTTCTAAAGAACAGATAGTCCCATAAATATTGATTTTCTTATCATGACATAATCTTAACATTGATATTATCTTTCTATTAGGACTACAAGCCTAGCAGGTACTGTGAAGCCAAAGGATAATCCTCATTTTTCCTCTACCACATGCAGGCTGACAGATTTGGTTATGTGATTAAAAATGCTCTTGAGCTTAAAGATCAAAATTATTTTTTTTTATCATTGACACACAAAAAGCAACACTATTCTGTAAAAATTAAGAAGGTATAGGTAAGTTTTAAAAACATTACATTTTATATTATATTGTATGAACATTAGAACAAATTTGACAAGAACCAGCCATTCAGTCCAATAAAGCTTGTCAGGGAACAATTTCAGTATGCCTAAAAAGAGCCATTTCTCTAGTTTTAGAAAGCCTATGATTTTAGGAAAAAAATCCACATGTATGTATTATGCATGCACATATTCATAGCTCAACAATTAATTAATTGACAAATATCGTTGGTTTCTACATACATTGATAAGTTTCTACTTTGTTTTTGTGTGTTTTTACAGATGTATGTCTTTATGTGTTAATAATTTGTAAAAACGTATACTTACATTTTACCTGATATCATGTCGCAGTGCTTCATGCCCACACACAGGGAAGAGTGCTATATAAAAATTATCTGAATTGAACTGAAATAGATACTGCATGTGGAGTCTCAACTGTCTTCGTGCTCGCTTTGTGTTATTGAGATATGAAGGTCTCCAAGGTGCTACTTTCAACCATCGTTCTAGATAAACCTTCCTTCTTTCACCAAACCTGCTTAATCCAAGTTTAGGGGAAGGGGGGGTCCATAGTCTATCCCAGTTGCCCTTGATGCAATGCATGAACAAACTCTGGACAGTGTGTCAGGCTAGTACTGGGCACACTCACTCACACAGGACAGTGCACTGGTGCAGTACTAACCACTGAGCCATAAATGGTTCCCTGTAACTAAATTGTGTTTATAAATCTGGTCCATGCATTAGCTGCACTGTCTGCCTATGAGCCTGCAAAATGTGAGTACTTTTTACTCAGAGCCATCTTCCACTTGTGTGCTTGTGCTTTCGTTAAAGAATGACTAATTGTAAAGTAACAGCTGATGCCAAATCTCTGTAATACTGACCACTCTCACTAAAAAAAACCAAAATGAAAATGAAGAATAACTGTAGTAAATGCTGTATTTAATCTATTTTAAATTATTAACAAACAATACACGTTCCTACCTTTCTTTCTGAGTGGAAAGTCATAGTACAACCATATCCATATATGTTTAATAATAATAGAAGCACTGACAGGATGTGTGATAGAAGAGTCATTGGTTTAAACTGAACCTTTACCCCGGTTATTCACAGGCCTGTTCCACCACCTGTTAACCTCTAGGCTACACTGACACAAATAAAATGCCTGTAAAATATAATCAGTCATTATCCAACCCACTATATCCTGGGCACAAGGCAGAGACAAATCCCCGGGCAGGGCGCCAACCCACCGGAACACACTCACACACACCAAGCACACACTTAGGACTGCCAATGCACCTAATCTGCATGTTTTTGGACTGTGGGAGGAAACCGGAGCACTCGGAGGAAACCCACGCAGACACGGGAAGAACATGCAAACTCCATACAGGGAGGACTCGGGAAGCAAACCCAGGTCTCCTAACTGCGAGGCAGCAGTGCTACCACTGCGCCACCATGCCGCCCTCACAATAAAATATATCACAACGAAAACTGATGTCATCTCCCTAGATATTTTTTTCTTTAACTGCCTGAAGTTAACACTTATTAAGAAGTGGATAACCTCCTAGCAGTAACAGGGACTATTAAGGAAGTGCAGAATGATTTGAAAATAGGAGAGGGAGAACTGCTACTTAGATTAAATAGGCAGAAATCTAACAAATAACCAAGACAAGATAACATCTATCCTCAAGAGTTTAAGGAGTTTAGTGAGCACATAAATAAAACCTTGATGTGTATTTTATAAAAGTTACTGCACACGGCATAATTTGCCAAGAAATGGATGTCGATATACAGTTTATCATCCTGTTCTATGAAAAGGGAGACTGGATGCATTTAAGTAACTATAGGCTTAACATGAATCATGGGTAAATTAACAAATGGAAATAAAGACTACCATATGAGGGGTGTTCAATAATTTATCTACCTCAGTAGGAAAGAAAAGAATTTTCAGTTTTATTTTTCAATATAGTCTCCTGATAGCTCTGTACACTTCATCCACTTTTCCTGCAATGACGTTAAACCCTTTGAAAAAAATCTTCTGTTTGACCTTCAAACCAGGATGTCACAGCTACCTTGACGTCTTCATCACTTGAAAACTGCTGTCCACAGAGAGATTTCTTCAAAACTCAGAACAGGGTATAATCTGAGGGAGCCAGGTCAGGATTACAAGTTAGATGGTTCAGCTGCTAGAAACCACATTCTCAGATGGCAGCCTGTGATTGACGTGACATGTAACCCGGCACGTTGTCGTGAAGAAGCTAACTTGATTCGCATGAGGACTCTCCTGACATTCCGTCTCTTCGAATGTTAGGCTCACACTGAGCCACCACTGTGCATGAGTAACCTTGAGATATGTCACAAATGCCCAGATTTGTTTGAACATGCTTATTACTTTCATACTCAGGTAGATAAATTAGTGAACATCCCTTGTATGTCAAGAACAGGCATGAAGATATTAGCAAATAGTCAACATGGGTTCAAATGAGGGAGGTCATATTTTAGAAATATGCTGGAAATCTATGAGGAAGTTACAAACATACAATGAGAGGTGCATATGATATTATATAACTTGATTTTCAGAAGACTTTTGATAAAGTTCCACACAAAAGAATAGTGATCAAATTAAAAGAAGTGGGAGTTCAAGGAAGGATGCAAAACTGGCTCAAACACAGGAAATAAAGGGCTATGGTGTGAGTGACCTTATCAGAATTAAGTGGTGTTAAGAGCCGTGTCCCTCTGGAGGTCATTGTCTAACCTACTGCCAATTTTAAATATATAAAAATGAATTTGGTAAGAATACAATCAGTAGGTTGGTTAAATTTGCAGATGATTAAAAAAAATAAACAGTTAATGAAAATTATTTTTATATTCTTCATCTTGTAGTGAGAAGTCAAGCAAAATGACACCTTTTATTGGCTCACTAAAAAGATTACAATATGGAAGCATTCAAGCCTGAAGAAGGGCCTGAGTTGTCTCGAATGCTTGCAAATTGTAATCATTTAGTTACCCTAAAAAAGGTGTCACCATATTCACAATGGCTAACACGGTACAACACCCTAGTACTATATCCTTCATCTCTAAACAGAGAGTGTATAAGACATACATAGCTTCACTTTTTGACAAATATGGCATATTCAGATCAATGTTGTTATAATTTTATGATGGTCAACCCCTGGGCTACATCAGACTGGATATCCGTCAGTTTTGCCCGGAAATTATAAGAAGCTGCTCAATTTTCTTTCTGTGGGTTTGGGTGATGTTCAAAAGTTAGAAAGTGCGAGTCAGGTCCAGTGTGGCCAAAGATTATAAAACAAGTAGGTGATCAAAGTGTCACTGTGATGGGTGGACTTTGCTTCTATACATACTTATTAATTACATTTAGCAATGAAAAATACTGCAATATTAATACATAAATACAAATGTGCTGACTAAGTCCACAAGCAGAAAGAAGCCTTTTTGGGCAGTTGAAACAGTTTGCTCATTCAAAATGTAGGTTAAGAAGGTTAATAAAAAAGGTTTCCTTAACAGGTTCAGTGTTGGTCAGCTGAAAATGGATTTCTATCTTTAGTAATCTTCAGCAGATGGTGGCTGGATGTGCTTGTCAGCAGAGAATGTATATTTATAGTAATGGTCAGCAGAAAGTATCACCTTATTTGTTTGGTTATTTTTTAAAACAGAAGTCTGTCACAAAGATAGAAAGTAACTGAACACCTTGGAAAGCAAGCTCAGCTGACGCAAGGATAGAAGACATTCTCCTGCTGCCTGGAAAATGCTTTTGGTTCATCTCAAGTGGAATAACACGATGTGTAAGTGGACAAAGAGAAAATTAGTAAATGATTCTAAGCACAGAGAACAGGAGATATATAAGTTACCAAGTAGTGTGGTAGACAATAGGACTTTAGGGACCTTCAAAACTTGACTTGATGACAAGTGAAAACTTGTTCTTGTCAAAATGTGACTGATGTCCTAAAGTGGATTTTTTTACTTAGGTGCTTTTGTTGCTTTCGAGTTAAGTGAGAGAAGCCTTTTCTTCTTGCATTTGCGATGCCGGCTAATTATCTAAAACTGAATTAACAATACATACTATTTATTCTTTCTGTAATGCGAGTGCTGACAAATGACAAGTTTGCTCAGTTACAGTCACACACTGGGATAGTGGTGGGAAAAGAAACTGACTGTTAATAGTCCAATTGTTATCATTTGTACAGCATTTCAGGCACAATGACTAAAAACAGGTTGGAAAGCAGAAGAAGTTTGTAGAATGGCCTAGAAAAAAATCAAGTTAATGTGGCTATTGTTATCACTTGCATTGTCACTCTCAGGCACCATGATCAGCACAGTATACAGATAGGTCCATAAATATTTGGACAGTGACATAATTTTCATAATTTTGAGCCCCTGGAAATGTGGGGGGCTATGTAGTAAAATGGCTGCCATTCCTAAATGGCTCAGACGATATTTTTGGTAAGCCCCTGTGAAGGCTATGGGGGTGCCAGAGAGCCCCAAAACACGAACACACAAAACAGTCCCGTAAAGGGGTTGTTTACTACAAATACCTTTCTTCTTTCTTTCTCCTCTCTCTACTACCACCGCACTGCTCTCTTCCAGTCGAGTGTTGCTTTCCTTCCACCCAGCTGCGACTCGCCTGGACAATGCTGTGTGCCCTCTTTTATTGAGGACCCAGGACTACTTCCAGTGCCAGGGCTTTGCCCATTGGAAGCACTTCCAGGTCATATTGAAGTTCCAAATAGTAGATAGCTGGGCTGTGTTACTGGACTACAATTCCCAGTATTCCCTGCTGGTGCCAGAATGAGCACAGATATCCAGGGCTGCTGCCATCTAGTGTCCTGGGAGAAAAATTGGCCCCCAGAGACAGTCCTTTCTTGTCCTTCCCTTCTATCCCAGCCAGGAAAGGTACCATTGGCATAACTGGTTGGGACGCCTGGGGCTTCCTGTCCGGGCAAGGGAACTTCTTCTTTCTCTCAGTCGGGGTGCCTCTCCATCCACTCTGGGCTTCCTGTCCGGGTAAGGAATCTTCCCCTCTCTTAGCCAGGATTAACTGTCCAACCCAAAACGGTAGGTACATCCCTTAAATTAAAGCTGAAAGTCTAAACTTCATTTATATAATGATTGCTTTATTTCAAATCCATTAAGGTGTTGTACAAAGTGTACTGTCACAGACACCCCTATTGCACCCTTGACTTTTCAAAGGTTTTCCTCAAAAGTGCATGCCCACTTTTAATTAAAAATAGTTTTCTTATATTAGTATTCCTTCCACTTCTAGGTTTTGATATAGAAAACTTTAGCATACACACAAAAGAGGCTCAAAATGTGTGTACACAACTTTCCACACAAACGTTGGGATTTATAAAATACAACTTAATGGAAGAATGTGTGCATCTATTATGGCAACTCTGACCCATCCGTATGAAACACTTTGGAGAAACTGGGAAACGATTGACACCCTTAATCAAGCAGGGAGTTGTGGCCCAACTAGTGAGGAAGAAATATTATTAACTGTAAGGATTATAAGTAGTTAACTCACAATACCAAGGACTGTATTATGTATTAATCATGCTAAAAAAAGCTATATGATTTGTTCTTCATTTATGTAGAAAAAGAATTAAGCTTGCACACAGAATTAAGAGACTAATTTGCATTCTTTAATGAGAAACTGCTGACCTCTTGATAATAACAGAACACCCTGTGATATTATAAATCAGTTGTGACCCGTTTCGGAACTCTTGCTATTTGAGCATATTTCTTAAAACTGTGAGTGCCCTGATAACCTCTTTATCTGAAAGAAGCAATGTGCACATTCCAATTCAGGGAGTCGTAAGCTATTGTAATTTATGTATAAACTCAAAATGAACTGCCATATATAAATATTTTTTTTAATAAACAAACTAGGTATAAAGAGGGAAATATAATGTGCTTTGACACCTCAAAAGTGATGAATCTGTATATATATAAAATCCAACGTCTGTCTGTATGTCTGTCTGCTTTTCGTGAAGAGTACCACTTAACGGATTTAGATCGGGCTTCTTTCTATAATTTGCTTGAACATTCCAGTTGATTTTGTGACTTCTCTCATTGCGCTATGTATCATAGTTCATTTACAGTACCAATTTATTTGCATGAATCCAAGAGACACGCAGCGGGCCGAGGGGAGGGGGGGGCAGGATCCTCCTCGGGGCATATCTTACATCTGCTTAGCTAGCAAACGAGAGAACTACTTAACAGATTTAGGTCAGGCTTTTTTCTAGAATTTGCTTGAACATTCCGGTTGATTTTGCGACCTCTCTCATCGCACTAAGAATCACAGTTCGCGCTAATCTGAGACAGAGGCTGCAGGCCAAGGGGATGGAGAAGCGTGATGTCAGGAGTAGGGAGCCAGACAGGGCCCTCCTCACTGCCCTGTTTCACTTCTATGTGGGCGGAGCCACTGGGCACGCTAGTATAACATAAACTAAAACACTGACGAAATTTTTGGTCTTCTTGTCAGTTTTATATAAGCTAACTGTTATTACTTCTTAAGATTAGAAATCAAAGCGCAGTAAAACACAGGCGTGATTCATTACTTGTGTATAGAAAGCTCAAAATACCATGCCTTATACCCTATTTATAGCCTAATGGCTTGACACAATATGGTTTGTTTGGTGCTGCTTGAAAACTATCTAAATGGTCATATATGAAGGAAACAAGCTTATAGGGACTGGCAAAATTTTTTGCTTTTTGCCCTTGATGATGACTGACTTATGAGCTGATTTAGGCTCCAAAGAGCTATTCGGCTTTCCTAACATAATCATGGAAACTGACAGCACTCCTATTGCAATAAGGACAAAAATGAAGCCATTTTTGTTAACCATAAGCAGTTACATTCCATTAACTCACAAGCTATCTGTGATACAGACAAACGTCGGGCTGACCCAGGCCCGTGAGCCACATTTTGAAGTAAAGTAGCGTTGATCAGACAACTTGCTGAAGGTGCTGTATGGAACTGGTTGGCTTGGTGGTAAGGTAACTGGCCAACCCTACAGATTTTCATACGGCCTATGCAATCACGTCATTACTTGTTTCGGGTGATAGAGGCCACCTGCTCGGACTCATCACCTTATGCTGTTCCCTGATCCTGCACTTCAGTGCTGTGCGAAGCACATTATAGGACTGCTCAAATGCAGGCAAGATGCAGGTGTCGATGTCTTCATGGGTCAGATGTTAGTGTGTCATTTAAGAAAAGAGAAGATTGTAATGCCTGAATTATTCATTAAGTAGTGTAAGTAAAGGAGTTTTTTTGTCTTTGGAAGCTCTGTGTTGGCACCTGCCAAATGCCTAAAAACAATGAGATACCATTTAAAATCAAGACTTAGTTAATCTCTGTTAAGTTCATCATTTACTGTATACAACTGCTGAAAAAAATATTTAACTTACATAATTTTAGTCCTGCATTTACATTAAGTGTCCTCCCACTCACAGCACTAAAAAGAATGAAGTTGGGCACCGCAGGGCTGTTGCAGGAATGCAGACCTCCACATAGAAAGTAATCAGCAGATTGCACAATAAACGATAAAAATTGAAAAAGGACTGGATGAGGTATGCATTCAAAATAGTATAAAAAGTAAAACTAAAAAAGAAGCAAATTTAAAACACCATAAGTAGGAAAAAGGATAGTTAGCAAAAGTAAACATTGCTAACAGAAAACTAAGACCAGAAAAAAATCACATCAAGAATTATGGTCAGATGTTCTGATTTGTTCTTCTGTTGATTGATTTAAAGTGAACCGTACTGTCTGACTGCATGTTAAGAGGTATAATCAAGAAAAACGGCATGCAGTGGACGTGTCAGAGGACGTGGAGTGACACAAATGGAAAGCCAGTTTGTTAATGAGTGATGTGAAATAATTTATGAACATGCTGAAATTACCAAGAAATGCCTGCCAACAGTGAAATGCATCATATTTTAATTGAGAGTTCAATTTATCATTTCATACCTAAAGAAAAAAATAAACTGACACCACCTCCCACCACGTGCTAATATCAGTGCAACAAAATGGCTAACAAGTTAAAGTTGAGGCTAGGGATTTGCACTGGCAGTTGGAAGCTGCTGGTTTGAATCACGTAAATACCAATAGGGACTCTGCTCTGTTGAGCCCTTGAGCAAGGCCCTTAACCTGCAATTGCTGAGTGCTTTGAATAGTGAGAAAAGCGCTATATAAATGCAAAGAATTATTATTATTAAAGTCATTTCCACAAGTCTGAGGTGATTGAGTTTACTTTGTGTGCAGAATCAAGTGATGATGAAGGCATTTGAAAATATGGTAGAAGAGACAGTGCAAATGAGCCCCACATTGGTTGAACGTGAATGTTCTCATGGAGAGCAATAAAAAAATAATGCGCAGCAGTCAGCCAAATTCACAGACCAGCTGTTACATCACAAAGGAATGTTCAGATTTCTAGACTGATGTGTTTCTGGTACCAACCAGGATGGGCATTTTGTACAAAAGTAATTTAAGTTTACCAATTTAGTTTTCAAATATTGATTTTATATCAGTAAATTGTTACGAGGGTAACTTGTCTGGCCAGCTAAATTTCTTAATTTGAAAATCTGGCACAACAGAATTTGAAATTGAATAACCCTGCTTTAGAATGTTACTTTGGAGGTTTCATCCCCTCATTTCAGTGGAGTACTCTTACTGGGACAAATTAACAGAAAATTCAATATACTACAAAGTATAGCATTAGCTTGTGTAGTGGAGTGATTTCTAGCATATAAGTGCAGAAATATTTTGTCTGTCTTTATTTGTAAGACCAACCAAATGTTATATTAGATAATGTTTCAGCAGGCGTGTTTTACTTCATTTATGAGAACAGCAGTGCTTTGATATTTATCTAACCAGCACCCCCCCGCCAAAGTCTTCAGGGCTGACTCAGGGTAGTGAGGGGGACAGAGCATGTATCAGACCAGCTTGGCAAGGGTGACTGTGTTTGGACTTAAGAGCCTAAAAGTCATCCACCGCAGGAAGGCTATAAACTGACTAAACAAATAATGGGGGATATGTTGTACCTGAGTGCTTTCATTGGTAGATGGCCCAGGATAGGATACATCAGTGGTCCTAGAGGGCCGCAGTGGCTGCAGGTTTTCATTCTAACTCTTTAATTGGTGACCTGTTTTTGCTGCTAAATTTGAATTATTTTTAATTGACTTGTTTTTTAAGATGTGTTCCCCAGAATTTCTTCATCATTCCTCTGAATTGCTTAATTGTTTTCCTTAAATGGCACCCAAACAGAAATAAAATGTGAAGTGAGTGAGCCAACAGAAGACCAACTAAGTCAGGGCCTCAAACTCCAACCAATTTGACTCCAACCAGTTGCTTACTTAGGCTCCGATTCTTCTTGTTAATTAAACCTGTTCTTTAATTCCATGGCTTGTTGCTATTCTCATTGTGCAGTGGCATACATTTCCAAAATTATTGATTTTCTCTTTTCCAAGAGCACTGTTAAAATGTTGTATGGACCTGAGCAGATCAGCATTCCTGAGACATTCATCTTTCTTTATTTTCAGATATTGTGTGATGGACACAGTTTGCTGGTCATGTTTTGGCTCATTTTATATCTCATTATTGTTTGACTGCTAACTAAGGAAAAAGAAACAATTGAGGTGTCTGAGTCTTCAAGAACAAGTCAATTAAAAACAATCCAATTGAAGTTAATTAGCAGCAAAAACAAGTCACTAATTAATACAAGGGTTTGAATGAAAACCTGCAGCCACTGCAGCCCTCCAGGACTGGAGTTTGAGACCACTGGGATAGATAAACTAATTCTGTTGCTCTAAAGTATGGCTTTTATCTGATTAGTACTATGATGCCCCACTGGTTTCTTTTTTGTTGTAAGAGTGGTATAAAGTTGGTCAACTTGCATTTACCTTAATGAAGAGAAGACCATAATGAAGACAACCTTTATCTCAGCAACCATAATGACAGGCATGTGGCCACTTTCAATACTCCATTTAAAGGCCATGTAATAGAAAAGCAAACCAGTCTGAAGACAACCTCCTATGGATACAAGATGCCCTGCTACTTAGGCTATAAGGGTGCGATTTGAGAATATTCACATAGTATTTTGCTTACTTAATATTTTTGGTCATTTTATCAATAATACATTAAATATGTAACTTAACCCCTGCCTGTTTCTTTACTCTGTCTAATTGTCTGAGAATACAGATGTAGAAGGGAAGGTGGGGGACGAAGTGCTGAAGTACCTGATCACAGAGAGGTAAGTGTGTGAGATTGTAGATTTTATTAAGGTCATACACAATAAAGAGTATAAAAGAGGAACATAGGGTCACCATAAAACCCTACACGATAAAACAGCATTCAAAACTTTGCACCATTTAATTTATCAAGTCTGCAGTCCACTGACATCAAGCTCTTCATTTCTTCTTTTGACACACTACAGCCATTTTCAGTTGAAGTCAGAAATGTGTATGGGATTTTGGCTTGGTCATAATATTCTAATTTAATCACCTTTCTTGCACTAGCAGGCTTTTGGGTATTTGCCCAAGAGCCACGAGACTTTATAGTCAACATTTCCAGTACATTTCTCAAGTTATTCTACTTCTACAATCACTAATTACTGGATATGGTTTTTAACACTAGAATTACCAGAGCCTACGAAAAAACTCGTAAATCCGTCCCACCTTAAATCGCGTCTTAAATCCGTTTGCACATCTCCGCCAGAGTCTTTTGTCATCTAAATGTGCTGATAAACAAAAACTACTAGCAGCCAGCTATTCCATCCCCCCACCGACTTAGAATGAACTTCTCCTAGCTCATGCCTTGCCTTGATTTGATTATCTGGGATTGAAGTGGAGTTTTAGAGTGGAAATAATTCTAGCGTTATTTGGAATACAGTACACGCATTTCATGTGTGTTCCGTTTCTATAGTAGTATGTGCAAACACATTTTTAAAACAGAAACGTTTTTCATATTCTAATAGTAAATGACAAAATGTAGGCATAAACTATATAACGTATGAAGCCTGAAGTCCATATATCAAAGAAACACTTTCACAAAAGGTACAAATAAGAGAACACGTGCGCTTTTATTCAAAAATATAACTGCACAAAAAAAAAAGCCGCGTTAGCATGCCACATTGACACTCTTACTACAACCACCGCTGTGGCGAAATGGTATCAGCTCCTGACTGGGAATCAGAGGGTGGCGAGTTCGATCCCGTGCGGCTCCACTTCGAGAAGTGAACTGCTCTTATTCTTATAATTTTAGAATAACAACATGAATTTGATTTCAGTCTGTAACAGCCGGTGTAACTTATGTTACTGGTAAAGGTTAGCTTTTTTTTTTTTTTTTTTTTAATTCACTTTTCATTCTCGCAGTCGCATTCAGAATCAATCCATACAACCCCATCTGACATAAAGACGCGCTATAGGTCTGCAGTGTACCACGATGCATACTACCGCCCCCCCCCCCCCCCCCCCAACCCCCATGGAGGAGAAGTTCATTCTAAGTCGGTGGGGGGATGGAATAGCTGGCTGCTAGCAGCTTTTGTTTATCAGCACATTTAGATGACAAAGGACTCTGGCGGAGAGGTGCAAACGGATTTAAGATGCGATTTAAGGTGGGACGGATTTACGAGTTTTTTCGTAGGCTCTGGTAATTCTAGTGTTAAAGAAGGCCATGCACACAACACCATGACACAGCTTCCATCAGGAAGCAGCAGTTAACTTTGAATTGTCTGCAGCTAGGACATTTCTCCAAAATTTGACAGCATTTCCCAACCTGTGGGCCAAGTGGGCACTGCAGGTGGGCTGTAGCCTACCCTGGATGAAAACCCCTCACTGCTCTGATGATTACGCTCAATTCACAGCAGCAGCATCACAGTTAGATCACGGCCAAACCTAGATGACCTCCTCAAGCCCCCACTCTGATGATTGTGCTCAATTCACTGAGGAGGAAAAGCATTGACGATGGTGTTTGATTAATCTAACACTGGTGATCACTTGGGACACTCCCACTTTAATGATCGTGATCGATTAGATTGGGTCGCACTACATTCATGGAGGAAGAGGTGGGTTACACACTGGCATGTGAAAAACTACATCCTGACACCACAAAGGTTGGGAAACTGCTACAAACTCTAGTCTAGACTTTTTAATAGATTCTAATCTGGCTCTTGACGTTTTGGTGCACCTTGCAGCGCTGATGTTATAGTCCAGAGTGTTCTAAAAATTATGTGCTGAATCCCAGTAAATTAAGGATTTTTTTCACATTCTTTAAAGTAAGAGGTCACAACACATATTTGGACCAAGTTTATATTTCATTCTGAATACACTGGGATCCAGTAGCACAGAGTCCTGGTGCATTGTCCAGACAGACTCAAGAAATCCTTCACCAAAAGAGAGCATTTAAAACAAAAAAGCATTTTGTCACGATAAACAGTTATGTTATCTACATTGTACATCAAAAGTTAGAATTATATTGCTGTCATACTCCTGCAAACCTAAAGAGAGAGAGAGTCTTTGAATAAATAAGCTGTTAAACTAGGCACATACTAACAAATGGTTTCCTCACATCAAAGTGTTCAATTATATTACCACCATTTAAGGTCATATGGGACTTGAAGCTGTTATTCCTTTACAAATGCAACAGTTCCCCCCTTTCTGTAAATTTTAGAGAAATGTGAAATTTCCAATGCTGCCTTGTGTTTGTGTTTGTATAAAAGTATCAGAATGAGTTATAGCTAAAAGGATTAGAAGAGCATGGTCCAAAAAGAAGAATAAAAGGAAGGAAATGCAAAAACTGAAAGTAACATAAAGGCATTTAACTTGAAATACAGTAATCCCTCGCTATATCGCGCTTCAACTTTCGCGGCATCACTGTATCACAGATTTTGTATGTAAGCATATTTAAATATATATCGCGGATTTTTCGCTGGTTTGTGGGTTTCAGTGGACAATGGGTCTTTTAATTTCTGGTAAATGCTTCCTCAGTTGGTTTGCCCAGTTGATTTCATACAAGGGACGCTATTGGCAGATGGCTGAGAAGCTACCCAATCAGAGCACGTATTACGTATTAAATAAAACTCCTCAAATATATTTGTGAGTGGGGGGGTTGTTTGCACCCCTAGAGGATATGGACGCTCGTCTAAAAAATGCTGAAAGATTACCTTCACATTGTTCCCTTCCTTGCAGCTGCTCTGTCAAGCTTTATGCTTCCTGCACAGTGCTTCACATACTTAAAAGCTCAAACAGTCCTATTGATTTTTGATTGTTTGCTTTTCTCTCTCTCCCTGACATTTTCTGCTCCTGATGTGCACTCCTTTGAAGAGGAAGATATGTTTGCATTCTTTTAATTGTGAGACAGAACTGTCATCTCTGTCTTGTCATGGAGCACAATTTAAACTTTTGAAAAAGAGACAAATGTTTGTTTGCAGTGTTTGAATAACGTTCCTGTCTCTCTACAACGTCCTGTGTTTCTGTGCAAATCTGTGACCCAAGCATGACAATATAAAAATAACCATATAAACATATGGTTTCTACTTCGCAGATTTTCACCTTTCGTGGGGGGGGTTCTTGAACGCAAACCCCGCGATCGAGGAGTGATCATTGTACATATATAGCAGTCCAGTCCAGCTGTAATCTGCAGTGTCATAGCATAATGTTCTGTTGGAATCAACAAAATGGCATGATAAATAGTATATGTCCTGTAAAATAAAACTGGTAATATCTAGAATATATTGTGATAATATAATTTGTATATTGACTTTAAAAAATATGTTTGGCAGTAAGGAAGCTGGATAAACCAGTTCTTGCTCAGGGCATAAATAAAACTCAGATAAACTGACTTCTGTGGAAGAGGAAAAGCAGGAAGTTTCGTGTTGGCTACCTGAGAATAGACTGAGGATTCTATGTACTGATAGGAGATGAAAGGTAAGGAAGTTGTAAAATCCAACCTAACTCCTGGGAAAAGCTGAGCCATACATAATCGAGACTAATTGGTCAAATGGACTTGGACCTGAACACACAGGGGAGTCACCCTGCACTACACTTGCACTGGTTTAAGAGGTGTGTTAAGTATCACATTCAGGGCAAAGACAAAGGCTCAGAGTCCCTGCTATTTCATCTATACAGAGGCCATGCCACTTCCCTGCCATTCTGTCCAGTGGCCATGCAGAATTGAACAGAAGACATTGAACCAGAGAACAATCAACATACTAAGTAAAGAGCCACCTGGCAGTCTAAGAGAGAGAGAGGTTAGGAGCACGTGTTGATACAGTGCATTGCCACACCCTCATTTCACTCTTATTTTGGTCAAAATTAGAAACTTCAAGTTAATCTTGTCATGTATGGCTAAAAGTATAAACCTTCTCTCCCGCCTATATTTGCTCCCTAGCTTTTATCTTGTTGCCTGAGGTTATATGTTTAAGAGGGAGTAAAAATATATGAGGGCTATAGTTAGGATTTGGGGCATTCTGTACAGGTCTGAGTAATAAGGGCGGAGTGGTGGCTCTGAGGCTAGGGATCTGCACTGGCAATCAGAAGGTCGCCGGGTTTGAATCCCGTAAATGCCAATAGGGACTCTGCTCTGTTGGGCGTTTGAGCAAGGCCCTTAACCTGCAACCGCTGAGTGCTTTGAGTAGTAAGAAAAGTGGTATATAAATGTAAAGAATTATTATTATTATTTTAATAAAGTTTCTGGAAAATAGAATAGGGTCAGTTACGACCCTACCACAATGAAAAAGTCCAAATAATCCAGATTTTAAAAATCTGTAGGTAATATGTAGAGTACAGTAATCCCTCGCTACTTCGCGGTTCACTTTTCGCGGATTCACGACTTCGCGGGTTTTTAAATACAAGTGATTGCCTGCCTATCGCGGAAGTTATGTTCCAGACCCATCAGCAACAGGAGAAAATCCGCGATATAGAAAGACCATATAAATAAACATTTTTATAGTTTAAGCCTTAAAATTCCCATCCCACATGCTTTAAACACATGTAAACTTATAAAACACACTTTGTTAACACATATGATATGTGGATGTCGGGCTAAGGATATGAGTAACATCTCACTATTATAAAACATTTTAACTTCACGCAAGACAAGACAGTGAGACAGGAAAATAATTGATGTACACCTAAAAGCCTGATTGTACAGGCTTTTAAATTATTGACACGCAGAGCGACAAGCAGCACAAAGTCCACTTCTCCTTAGCGTTCATTCAGCTCCCCACCCCCTTGACAATGCGAAGTGGCAGGAGCCTACTGTGCTTCCGGGGAGGGGGGGTTTGAGCGAAGGTGCGTTCAACTCTCACACACCCACACCCACACCCACACACACACACACACTCCTCGCGCAGAGCGACAAGCAGGCATTTTGGCAGAAGCAGCACAAAGTCCATTTCTGCTCAGTGTGAGTTCAGCTGCCCCCCTTCACAAAGCGAGTGCAGACACATTGACGTCTGATCGCTGCGTGCAGGCAGTGTGCAGTGTTGGTCTGAGGTGTTTAAGAATGTAGAAAGTGTTTAAGAGCATAGGAAGTGTTTATAAGAGCGTGGGAAAGGTTAACAAGAGAGTGAGAAAGATTTATAAGAGTGTGGGAAGGGTTTATAAAGCCTTAAAATATGTATAAATAATAAAATAAATATAGGTCGCTACTTCGCGGATTTTCACCTATCGCAGGGGGCTCTGGAACGTAACCCCCGCGATAGGTGAGGGATTACTGTATAACATTTTGGTGCAATTAGACTTAAAAAAAATTGTTATTTACTGTTCAGTTTATAGTAAATCGTTCCATATAGTAGGGCTTGTGGCGTCCACACAAGACAATGTTTAAATAGTTAATATAGACTTTAAGATCAAAAATAGCAAAGATAAACAAGATTTCCTTCTTCCGTCTGCTTCTGGGCCACTGCCCTGGGTCTGTGGTGCTCAGCTGGGCAAATGAGGTAGTTAGTTTCTTCTCATCCTGGTACTCAAGGATGTCAAATGATGTCATCTACATCTTTGCCTGGTCATTGACCTCAGGTTGATAAAGTTTAAGACTGAGACGAGAGAAAACCTGGATAGCTAAATCAGTAGTATTTGAAATTGTCCTTTCCATTTTCCTTTTAAAGTTTCACTGGTGAAAGATATTAAAATCACCAACTTGCTAGGTGCATGTAGCTGTGCACATCCTTGCACTGGTGTCCAGGTGTCTTTAACTAGTGAAGAAACATTCTGAACAGCTTTTGTTAATTCTTGGTGGCTCTGTTCTTCTTTCTTTTCCTTCTTTCACTTGAAGCTGCTGACTTTTTAAGCCTTGTCAGAGCCAAGGTGAACACCCCTAGCCCTTGTCATTTTGCTTATGTAAAAAATACAGAAAATGACCATCATAAGAAAATCCAGAAAACAACCATTTTGTCATTTCATCTTGCTACATCTCTCTTCTGCAGTGAATCAGAGGTAGTCGGCAGCGTGCTCACGTGAAGCCGACCACATAATGTGAAAAACCTAGTAAGTGGCTCCGAACTAGTCCATGACTTGCGGCACTGACAAAAATCAAATGTCTTTAGTCAGAAGGGCAAGGCTTTGACAATCAAGGAATGCTCATCTAGATGCACAATGCATAGAAAGCAGCAACAATGAATAAGGAAAATGGGGGGCTTTGGCCCTCGCAAACAGAAGACAAAATGGAAAACTGAAAAAAAGGGCTGATATTGCTGCTGATGTCACCGCAGCTGTTAACCCTTCATACAGTGCTGGATCCATCAGGTATTGGCTTTTAGAATAAGGGACAAACGTGACTGCGCTGGAAGATCAGTACACAGTAAATGTGACATAGGCCACAATGTCTAGTCACTTAAATTGACAAGGTCTGATGATGAAATCAATGACTGTGGTTGGCAAATCGAGTAAAGTGATGATTGGCTTAACTTTCTCCTTTATCACTAAGTAATTGCTTGTTTAATTTTTTAAAAATTTTTCAAGCAAGGCTCTGCCTTCATATCACAACTCGTGAAATTTTTATCATTCAACTAGACATTCCTCTTCACATTCTTTTGCCCAATGGCCAATCTTCCTGCAAAATCTTTAATTACCTGGTCTCTTACCTTTCATTACTAATACCTTTAGTCATCCCTGACTATTCCACCAATGCACTTAGAATTTCAAAAGTTTCATGGATCTTAGTACATGCACTAGTCCTTCTCCAGTCAATAACTGTACCAAAACTTTCAAAAAGTATTAAAAATGTCTATAACCAGCAAGCATCCAGATTTGTCACTGGTGTTTCAGTACTGACTTTGCCTTTTTAACACAAGAATGACCCGTTTTTGCCTCCTATAAATATAACACATGTACCCATGTAAGTTTCTTCTAAATTTCTTTTAATTACACAATACATTGCCCAACTCCTTTTCTTAGGATATTCACCTACCCTAGTGTTCTATATCACTTCAGCAAGGAAGGATATAGTGTTAATGATTTCCACTTGGCCCTTTATTTCCACCTTTATTTAAATTTGTAGCTTTATTTTAATCAGCACATGCATAGCTAACTTTTGTAGATTAACTTGTTTACTAGCGTTTGTTTCCCGTCAACTTTCATCACGTTGCTTTGGCTGAGAGAACAGAGCAAAGCACCAGAGAGTTTTTCACCCATGTTGTGTTGTCTTTCTCTGGCCTTTGCAAAATACAGCAGTTCATTCTTACAGCAGCCGCACACCATGCCATGCTTTTAAGTTTTTAATTTGTGCACATGCATTCTTTGATGTTGTTCATTAACTATTTTAATGCACAGAATTCTGACTTCAATTTATGACATTTCAATGGGGATATTTTCCATTTCTATTTTTTGTACAAATTCTGTCAATGCTATTTAATCTAGACTAGTCAAAGAGACCCTATTGCCAACCTCCAGCTGCTTACTGTTCCTTAACCTTCTTGGAGTTAACCGAACGATAGTTGCGCTGGGAATTCTATATTCTTACGGTTAACCCAGAGTAAGAATTGGGAGTGGTATTCAATGATCTGCTTTACAGTGGAAAGCCTAAATAACTCTTAGGACAGTATTCTGATGCCTTCTAGTGGATGAAATAACATTGTGCTTTAAAGAAATCAATACTTTTACTGCTCTTTAAGGTAACTTATCAATATTCAAAACTTGGATAGAGCCTCAACCAAAACACAAAGGTGTGTCAACAAGAAAGCTATAAAGCCTGGTCTAGAACAAACTTCAAGTGAAATACTGGTCAAATCAAGCAATAGTGACGACAATATGAATTGGTAACCACACATTTAGGTAACCACACATTGACACAGATAGTGCACTGTTTCACCATGGTGCATGTAGCTTTGTGACGAAAAAGCCAAAATGAATGCAATCGAGTGAAAGGATAAGAAGACATTAGCCCTCTAAGTGCTGTTCATAGAGCAGTGACTGTAACTGCTTGTTTCTGAGGAAATGTGGATGTCACTAAGCCTTGCACTGTGGTAGCCTACAATAATACAAGGGGCGCATTGAGTGGTTCAGGCACAAACAATATACCATCTCACACACAAACAAAAGAAAATAAGACTGCACAAAAAAAAAAAACACAATACTTCCGTCCTGATTGTGATGTCGGGCTGTGGATCATTGATAGATTACAAAACATGGTCACATGAAGAACGTACATCTGGATCAGAGCAGAAGCTGACGTACCTTTCCTACTGCATTTATGTTGATGTTTTGGTATTTACATGGTTCTGTTACACATAAAATGTTTTTTGTGTTGAAAAAACAGTATTTTTGCCATGTTTTTCTAGACAGACAGACATTACCATTAAGGAGGCTGATCCAGGTGTAATATGCATTTATGGTAACAAGACTAACTTGTGAGTTTAGCACTGTTGCAGTGTACCTCACAGCTGTGGACCAGCAGCAGATCAAGACCAAGACTTAGTGCTATTGCAATGTGCTTCTTGGAGCCGGAGAAAGACCACCTCGTGATCAGTTTTTACAGACTCTGTAGGGTGGGTAGAACTACAAAGTAAATTCTGAACATATTAGACAGGTTTTTACAGACATGAAAAAGCACAAATTTTCCAGTAAAAAAAGTACAGAAATCATATTTATATTTGGACTGAAGTAAGGAGTGATGCTGAATCAAATATATTTAATGCAATGACACAGAAAAAGACAAGTGATGCCTGGAAATATTTATATTATGTAATACAAGGGGGCTCCGCCCCCTGCTCGCTTCGCTCGCCTTCCCCCGGCGTTGGGTATCCTGAAATACAATAGTCGAGCTCGTTCGTTTTGGAGCCGTGCCCGCGGCATTTCAGACGCACGTTGTAGGCGCCTGCGTTCATTGATTTTATCCAGGCGGGCTCGTGTTTGTATATCCGTCAGTCGAGGTCGTTCGTTTTGAACCCGTGCCTGCTTTGTTTCCGCAGTGTCAGACATGCATTGTAGGCGCCTGCGTTCATTGATCTTATCAAGGCGGGCTCGTGTTTGTATCGTTGAGCTGTATTGTGTTTGAATTTGGTGTAAAGCGTTCAGTGGTTTGTACAATCCCAAGCAGCACATTATTCCTAACTTCACTCCGCAGTAGTGCCACTCACAATATGGCGGTGACTCCTGCGCCTTCACTCCACAGTAGTGCCACTCACATTATGGCGGTGACGCCTGCGACTTCCGTTCTATCTTTGTGGACCTGTGGGGCCTCCGTAGCCTCTCACGGTTGACTCTGGGGTGCCCCGCAGAATCCTCTTTTGTGTGTGGCTGTGTCGTTAGTCATTAGCTATGGGCGCGTTGTTGCTTCATTTCTCATTCACATTAGTTGAGCTCTTTCATTGTTGGTCCGTGACTCCTTCGTTCGCGGTGGATACGACTTCGCTTGCGGGTTTATGATGAGGCGCGCGCCTGCGCAGTACGTCTCATGGTCCCATCGCCGTGTCCCTGCATCCATGTCCGGTTTATTCTCGGTTAGTAATATGGATAAGAAATAGAAAAATACAGATCTGCATCAAGTCAATGTCATGCCCATTGAACATCACATGTAAAAATAAAATCGAACTAGGGAGTGGTCTTACTAGGAGATCCGAGTGCAATTTTACTTGTATCAAGCCATGGTGATAGCACTTAAGACATTTAAGCAAGTAGCCTCTGTACAGCCTAATTGAAAAGTGCAGTGCCCTTTTCCAAAAGAGCATTTATAACACAGACTAAACAGGTTGTTTTCTACACTTGTACATTAAAGGATCAGAATTATACTGGTGTCACACATGTGAAATTGTGAGACTCTTTGAATAAACAAGCAGTTAAACTAAGTCATCCTAACAAATCATGCATTGAATCATAACTGTCATATACTATAGATAATGTGACAGCCGTTTGTGTCGATTTTGTACCCATCTATACACTGCACCTTGAATTCCCACCTTTTGTTTGATCATTAACCTTTCATGTTGTACCTTCTTAACAAAATCTTTCTTAAAACCAAGAAATGTCATCTTATCCCAAAGTATTCTTTCTTTTGTTGCTTCTTCATAGAATTTCACCATTTTAATGAACAGATCTACAAACTCAATATAAATGGAGTTCCTGTTGAGATGGTGAACACCTTCAGATTCCCAGGTGTGCATATTACCGAGGACCTGACATGGACCCAGCACACACAAACTCAGGTCAAGAAAGCAAGACAGCGCCTTTCCCACCTGTGGCAGCAAAGGAAATTCATGGATCTTCCCACCTATCCTGAAAAGTTTTTACACTGACACCATAGAGAGTATCCTGACACAGAGATGCACATCATAGTTTGTGAATTGCTCAGTCCAAGATCGCAAAGCCCTGCAGAGAGTGGCGTGTTCAGCAGAGCACATCTTAAGGTCAGCACTGCCCACTCTGCAGGACATCTACACCAAACTCTGCAGGACCAGGGCAATTAAAATAATCATGGGACTCTACACACCCCAGCAACAGACTGTTCAGCATGCTCAACTCAAGCAAGCGGCTGCACAGCCTATTGGCAAAAACTGAAAGACTCAAGAGGAGTTCCTACCCTCAGCACTACCGCCACGCCACCGTGCCCCCACATGTTTAATAGACGCTTTAATGCATTTCATCATGAAAATGATATCAAGTATTTATCTTAGCATTCTAAATGTTCAGAGACCAGTAATATCATGTAGTGAATGTATTCTGTGTGACGATTGCTGCCTGCGGGTCCCCTCAGTGCAAGTGGAAGTCAGTTTAAGAAGCACGTGGCGCTTAACAATTGGGTCGGGGAACACTTAATACAAAGCATTCAATGTGCTACATTAGCAATGACAGGGTTTGAGAAAATCTAGTAAATTAAACATTGATTTTAAAATGAAGATTATGACATGGCAAAATTGAACAAGAGAATAAACAAGGGTTTAAAGTGGAAATCTCGAGATTAAAGTGAAATGTTGACTTTAATCTTGACATAAACAGCGAGAATAAAGTGGAAAAGTCAAGAATAAAGTGGGAATGTTGACTTTAATCTCAACATAAACAGCAAGATTAAATTGAAAATGTTGAGAATAGACACACTTTTTTCTTCATGGAGTCCATATTTTTTTTTCTTCTCCATGGCTCTGATACACTTCCATAATCCTGTACTCTGACATGCAAACCTAAAACTCATGGCACATTCACTGTAACTTACTTTATACTTTCTGCTGTTTCAGATTTCAGGTTTTAACTTAACTATGTATAACTTATTTTAATCAGACTAAATTTAGTTAAATTTTATTATCACTTTCTTAATTTTATTATTATTCTATCAATCTTGGAGTAGGCCAGTTTTTCATTTAACTGCACATTATACTTGCGTAACTGTGTGTGTGAGAGACAAATAAAACTCTTGAATCTTGAAATATGACCTCTCATCTAAATCCATATACAGTATTAACTAACTAACTTAGCTGCTCTAATTTACCTGTGATGCACATTACATTTCCTGGCCATAGTTACTTGGGTCTGCCCCATCACCTTTTTTATATGACAGGATAATATTTGCTAGCCTCCAGTTTATCAGAATTTCCTCAGTGTGCAGATATTTTTTGAAAAACATGCATCAAGGGTTTATATATAGTATATATTCACTAACTTCCACATTCCAGAATAAGGACAAATGCCTGATTTGCAGTTATATAACCTGCAAAATGGTTTTGTGTGTCAAGGGGAACAGTCTCAGAAATAATGAAAGTATATGAGAACGAGAAACAGTGGTCACAAGTGGAAGCTCTGTGACAGCAGCAGACTAATGTAACGACAGTTGCAAAATGACACAAAAGTACTTCCTCAAAAATCATCACAAAATTTAAATTGACACCTCTGTGACCCAGCCTCAAACAAATCATACGTCCTGAGCTTCACAAACCTGGGATTTATAGCAGGACCATCTAGTGCCGGTGCTAGGCCAAACTTATTAGTGCACCAAACAAATGTTCAGTAGCTAACCTGTGTGGCTGGTTTCCCCCGTCACTTGTGATCTGCGCCCTAAGCAAATGCTTAATTTGCCTTAATGGTGGCGCTGGCTCTGGGGCTGCGACATACAAACAGTTCATACAGAGAATAAGGAGACTTTATGGAAAAGGCAGAGGGCAAAATCCTACAGAAGAAGGGGAGGCTTTTCTTCTTGAATGGTGCAACATTCCGAACAGTTCAGGAATTGAATGACAGCATTCTGAGAAGGATCAAGGCTGATCTGAAGAAAAAGGACAGCACTGCTCCTTCCTTAAAATTAATATATTGTAAGGCGTTTCTTGTCATTTTGTCCAACCACATTTTGTACACTTGAGAGTCAAGTAATTCAGTGCTAGGAACCACTATTTAGAAAAAGTAAAATGGTAAATGGAGTCAGCCAGAAATTCTTCACATATTTTAAATATCTCTGGAAACAGTCATTTGGTCATAGCAGGTCCTTCCAAATTAAGGATGAATTTTCCAAATCTGGATTGTGATAAACACAACATGTTTAAAGCATATCTTTCGTTTCCTTTTTTTGTTTTTTAACCCATCTTGAGGATGCCATTTTTGCCCTGTTTCTGGTCTCTCATTCACTTTGCAAGGAAATTAAAGAAGAAACTTGTTTTTTAAAAAAGCATATTGTTTGTTTGATGGGTATCCATGTGTAGCTTTAGAGACAGAGCATTCTGTACAATTGTCATCTAAGAGTGTTGTGTAAAAGAGAGCGCTATATAGTGCCCGACCCGGCACAGAACGACACAGAGGCACTATAAAACACAAGGGCTTTATTTTCTTCTTCACCCGTGGGCGCACAGGTAATACACAGTCTCAAAAGCACCTCTTTCTCCACCACACAATAACTCACTCTTTCTCTCCCACCACAAGCTTCGTCCTCCTTCCTCCCAACTCTGGCTCCCTGAGTGGTGGTGGCTGGCCTTTTTTATATCCCACCCGGAAGCGGTCAACAACAACAACAACATTTATTTATATAGCACATTTTCATACAAAAAGTAGCTCAAAGTGCTTTACATAATGGAGAGAAGAAAAATAAAAGACAAAATAAGAAATTAAAATAAGACAACATTAATTAACATAGAAAGGAGTAAGGTCCGATGGCCAGGGTGGACAGAAAAAACAAAAAAAAACTCCAGAAGGCTGGAGAAAAAAATAAAATCTGTAGGGGTTCCAGGTCACGAGACCGCCCAGTCCCCTTTGGGCATTCTACCTAACATAAATGAAATAGTCCTCTTTATAGTTCGGGTTTTTCACGGAGTCACTTGATGCTGATGGTCATACAGATTTCTGGCTTTTAATCCATCCATCATTGTTGGAACATCAATGCTTGGCCACCTGGTCCTAATTGCCCTTCCGGGTGGGGCTGAAGGTATGACCAGCCAGGCTGCTGACTCCACGCAGCTCCCCCTGGCGGCCATCCGAGCCCCCAACCAGGCTGTGGAGGACTCCATCTCACATGGAGCCATGCGCCGGGTTGGGGAATCATTGGCTGCCAGGGAGGCTGCCACCAAGCGTCCCGGGGGAGGTATTGAACAGTCCATGGCTGCTCCCCCGGAACAGATGTAGCAGAGGCGTCCCTGCCGGGCATGGGACCTGGCTGTCCTTTACAGTTGTTAAAAAAGGCAATGTTAAGAAAAGGTTATTTTCAAAATAACTGATTTAGAATTTGCCACCTCCCACTTTGTTTATTATTATTTTTTAAAGTATGGGGGAAATCGATTTATCCATTTTCGGAACCCACTTTCTACTTTACAGTGTTTAAAACGGCAAACAACACACTGCACTCACACAAATACTGTACACATCAAGTGGCCAATGAACTATGATCGGTTTATTTTTGAAATGTGGTATTATGAAAAACGAAGAATATAAAAATGTAGAAGAAAAGGAAGACTTCAGACAGTGACCAGCTAGCAGGGCTAACAACTGCTTAGGCCAACAATTAAGTCTAATAGAACCAAGAATTAGCTTCTGTGTGGGACTAGGATGTTGTACCATTTTAGCCATTATGGATATAGTGAGAAGTGAAGCAAAATGACACCTTTTATTGGCTAACTAGAAAGATCACAATATGCAAATATTTGAGGCAACTCCGGCCGCTTTTTCAGGATATTTGTAAACAGAAGAAGGGACCCGAGTTGCCTCGAAAGCCTGTACATTGTAATCTTTTTAGTTAGCCGATAAAAGGTGTCGTTTGCTTGACTTCTCACTACTTCTGTGTGGGAGAAATCAAACTCAGCTGTCTGGTTAGTCAACACTGAAAAATATTTCAGGAGACCTGCATGCAAGGAGAGACAGACCTTGGAGAAGCCCACTATGCAGATAAGTGAGCTGTTAACATTCAAGACAGAAAAACAAGTTCTCGGAGTTACAGAGAACAGTTTACATCAGCCCCTTTTCTCTTTTATTTGAGCCCAGCTCTTTCTTTATAAAGTGACTCAAGATGCCTAGGGTGCAAACTTCTCTAATGTGTGAGGAGTTTAAGCATCATGATTGTCTCTGATTCAGTTACTAAAACTGTCACATTAAACAATTGTTCTTGGCAAGCTCTTCAGATTTGCCTAATAGCCATGAGGTCCTGGTGTGCAGCCAAGAAAATGAGTCATCTTCCGGCTGTAGTTTCTTTCTGTCGGCTTACTTTTCATTTAAAATTACTAATGATTAGTATTGCAATTTATGAGCTATTATCAAAATGTACCAGCTTAATTATATTTTCAAGGTTATTGGATTCAAATATCTTAGTTAAGAGCTAAATGAGTGTAATTCCACAATTGATTACACAACTGGTCATAATGAAACCATCATTTTTGCTGCCATCCTCCACACAGCAAGTTGAGCAGCCCTGCACTAAACAGAGCACCTCATTTAGTCTTGGAATATTTGAATCCTCCTCCTGAAAACACCATTTATGTGCCACTTTAATAAAATCACAGTACCAAATGCTTCGATTAAGCATGCTGAACAGTTGAGAGTTTGGGGATTATTCTGAAGTGGAGTGCACTGTAGATGACGTTCATTAGTTAGGGAAGGACTCATGGTCTCAAGAGAAATGAACTTGCATAACATTGTGGAAATATGCAAAGATGAGGTATTGGAAGCAATATCAATTGTCTAGAAGTTATCAGGGTCATAAAAGTTAACACAATAGTTTGTTCAAGCACCTTTACCGTGAACATGAAGAGCACATTTTTAGTCACCGTTGCTTTCATGGTCCACTTTTGCTTGCAAAGAATTTATCTTTGATGCTGCCATCTTCATTTAAACATTGTAAGTGTCAAGATGAACAACGCAGAAAATAAGGAGGAACGTGATAATTCCAAAAATGTATTTGCTGCCTTACTGATGGTTAAATAATAATAATACATTTTATTTATATAGCGCCTTTCCCATGCTCAAGGCACTTACAGAATAAATAAAGAATGACAGAATATACAGTATATAGCATTGTACAAACCAGATAAATAAACAAAGAAGATTAAGACAGTAAATTCTGAAAAAAAAAAAAAAAACAGACAACATAATTGATGGTCTAGCACACACACACATACAGGTTACATGAGCATCTTGACAGAGAAGTAAACTGAGAGAAGGGTAATAAAGTCAAGTAGAGCTAAAAGCCTTCCTGAACAGATGAGTTTTGAGTTGTTTTTTAAAAGAAGTCATGGAGTCAGCTGACCTGATTAATTTTGGTAGGTCATTCCAGAGTCTGGGCGCTATACAGCTGAAGGCCCTGTCACCCATGGAGTGTAGATTAGTGAGGGGCACAACAAGATTACCAGAATCAGAGGACCTTAGTGGGCGGGCAGGCACATAGTGATGGAGAAGGTCACTGATGTAGTTTGGTGCGAGGTTATTTAAAGCTTTGTACGTTATTAGTAGGATTTTATATTCGATTCTGTAGGACACAGGGAGCCAGTGAAGACGGAGCAGGATGGGTGTGATGTGCTCGCTGCTGCTGGTTCGAGTAAGGACTCTTGCAGCTGAGTTTTGAATAAGCTGGAGCTGTGATAGAAGATTAGAAGGGGCACCTGCCAGTAGGGAATTACAATAATCGATGCGGGATGTGATAAAAGCATGGACAAGTTTCTCAGCATTAGAGAAGGAGAGGAAGGAGCGAACACGGGATATGTTACGGAGGTGAAAGTAAGAAAGCTTCTTAATGTGATTTATGTGGGCGGAATAAGTGAGGGAGGAATCAAAAATGACACCAAGATTTTTTACAGTAGAGGCAGGTCTGATGAGATCACCGCCAAGATGGACTGGGAAGGAGCTCATTTTATTAAGTTGCATTTTAGTCCCAATTTGCAGGAGTTCAGTTTTATTGCAATTTAATTTTAAAGAGTTCTGCTCCATCCAGGTTTTAATTTCACTAAGGCAGGTTGTGAGCTGAGAAAGCTCTGATGAAGTTCCACTTTTAACATTGAAGTAGAGCTGAGTATCATCTGCATAAAAATGATAACCCAATCCATAACTACGGATAATATGGCCAAGGGGAAGCATATAAATACAGAAAAGCAGAGGACCGAGGACAGAGCCCTGAGGGACTCCTTGTGTGACTGGCGCTGAGCTGGATCTGCTGTTGCCAAGACTAACAAACTCTTGCCTATCAGTCAGATAGGACTTGAACCACTGGAGGGCAGTGCCAGAGATACCCAGCATGTTCTCCATTCTGGACAGTAGGATGTCATGTCTAACAGTGTCAAATGCTGCACTGAGGTCTAACAGAATTAATATGCTAGTTTGTTCAGAGTCTGCTGCCATAAGCAAATCATTGGTTACCCGTAGCAGAGCAATTTCACAGCTGTGCAGCGCCCTGAAACCAGACTGAAAAGGATCCATCAAATTATTAGAGGTTAGGTAATTGGTGAGTTGGGAAGCTACAACACGCTCAAGAACTTTTGACAGGAAAGGTAAGTGGGAAATAGGCCGGAAATTGTTAAGATTGTCAGCATCAAGGCCAGACTTTTTTAACATTGGGGTTACAGAAGCAATTTTAAAAGTGAGCGGCACAGAGCCAGTGTCAAGGGATGAGTTTATTATTGTTGTAACAGTCAGGATTATGGCATGAAGGCAGGATTTAAGTAGTGTGGTGGGGATGGGGTCCAGTACACAAGTAGTCGGCCTCATCTTACAAAGCAGGTTATTAACAAACGCAGATGTGACTGGTGAGAACTTAGAGAAGGAGCTGGATGGAGTGGGAAAACAGGGAGAGATATAAACAGATGATGTATTTATGTTAGTTGAATTATTTAGATCTTTAATTTTGTTACGGAAAAAGTGGAGGAATTCCTCACAGACTTCAGTAGAAATGGTCAATCAAAATTTAACATTCTTATAACAGTTCAAACTGTAGAATACATAAGGAAATGTACAATCTCTAAAAATCACAATATCAAACAAAATATCCACACATTATGAAAATGTTTCAAATTCCTGGTGGTGTTGTGAATATGTTTGAGATGAGAAGGAATTATGTTTTCTCTCTCTTTTTTTCTTGCATTACTAGGGTTTGCTATTCTTATTGTTATTGATTCCTGTCATTCTTTAAAAGGAAACACTGCAGTGTCATCTTGTACTGTTTTTTTCTCATGGGTGTTGCCATTGTCTGGCTTCATTTCTCTGGAAGCGGCTCTATTTGTGTTATCAGCTGCAGGTGGTAGGCAACAAAGGGTTAACAACAAAATTGTCACTGTGCCTGTTCTAGCAGCTGTAACAGAGAACCTGAGCCTACCTGAAAACAACTAACAAAAGAGATAAAGAAGACAAGTGGGAATTCCTAGAGCTGGCTGTTACAAGAGAGCAGGTGTAATCTAAAACACTCACTATACGTTTTGCAGCTGCAGGGTGCTCATTATTCACACTCTCTCAGCACACTTGTTATGATTTTTCATTAATGCATGTGTGTCTTTTGATGTCTTGGCAGCACACTTGTCACAATATTTCGTTTATGCATGTTTGTCTTTTGATGTCCTTTGTCAGTTATGCACTGCTTCAAAAAAGAGTGTGGACGTGTTTGGTTGTGATAAACTCGACTTTTGCAACTTCTGACCTTTAGAAACTATAACAAAGCCCTGACAAAGCCCGGTTCTTTGAAGCTCAACCAGGATGGATGGACGATGTGATTGCCGCCCATTTCTCCAAATGCCTACTTCGCTGCTGAATTTGACCTTCAAACCTTGGGCTTCCACTCCAAGACTGAGTGTCAAGAGTTTCATTTGAGTTATGATTTGCAGTGTAAGCTTACAATTAAACAGAGCTGTTATTTCTCCTACGTGATTTCTTACTGTCGCATCACTAGAGAGGGGTATATATAGAATCGGGTTAAGAAACACACCGCAATCACTTATGAACTCATTCCCAGGGAGTGAGCACCCCATGCTGGACACATCAACCATGTCCACGGTTGGTCACGTGTCAATGCGTCACATCATCGCATCAAAATTATATAATACCCCCGGATTTGGTCCTGTGGAAATACAATTTAAAGTGTTTTTTTTTTCATGGAAATTGTTACATATACAGTATGTTCACTTTTTATTTTAAAACTTCAGTAAAAACAATATTTGGAATTAAATTTTCTTCAAGCTCGCATTGAATTTTGATTCCTTGTTTGGTCTTACAACGTGATAATGCAACGTATAACTGGCCATGAGTGAATATCATTTCTTTGTCTCTTATAAATAGAGTGTTTGTCCTTGTGAATTGTTAATTGTCATTGCAAAAGCTGTTCTCACTGGAAAC
Source organism: Erpetoichthys calabaricus (assembly GCF_900747795.2). Lineage (NCBI taxonomy): Eukaryota > Metazoa > Chordata > Cladistia > Polypteriformes > Polypteridae > Erpetoichthys > Erpetoichthys calabaricus. Next base: position 316,237,862 of record NC_041394.2, on the reverse strand, counting down.
TGTAAACGTTATAATACGAATGGCATATCAAGATCTCCCTTTTTGCCTGAACACCGTTTCGAGTTCATTCAATAAAAATAAGACTTTCTGATAAAACAATCTATGTATGGAATTGGGAATATCCAGAGCCGATGTAGCTGGTGGCATTGTTCTCAAGAAGCTGTGGATTTACAATTTCGTCATTGTAATAAATACATCTGGGGACCGATAGTTCTGGATATTGCCATTGTATCATGATATAACTGTTGCAATGCTCTTGGACTACCTTGATATGATGATGGTAATATTACTGCTGTACCTATTTTGAATGTGTCTGAACTATTGATATTTGAATTTTGAACGTGATCAATGAGACCTTGCATATGTTCTAAGTTTAGCTTGATTCGATTTAATAAAGTTAAGACGATTAGCTGCGACTTTTACATACGCATTAATAACATAATGTTGCAATAGACGTATTGGCTGTATAATTTCTATTACGTCGGATTGTTTAACTCTTTCGATTCTATGTTGCATCGCTTCTCCGTGATCATAAATATACACCTCACCAAATTGTGGTTTTTCGAAATTAAACTTGTCGTTGCTGTAATTATTGCGGGGCCACAGATTCTCAAAGTGTATGGTCTTGAATTGTGTAAATCAGCGTTATGTGCATTCAATGATGCTAACGTGAAACGATTATTGTAGACGTGTATATCTTGCCTGTAGTGTATGTGGATTTCACTTTCACCAAACAACAAATCTTTTAATTCTTGTGGAAACGCCTCTTCATTGGGAAGAAGCAGTACTTTTCCCTGATAGCAACACGAAGAAGACGATCCACAAGTCTCCGACTTAAACTTTAAAGCCTTACAATATCTACATACTGCCGACATATCACCTATGTCCATATATTTGATCTCTTTTTGCTGTTCCGTTATTTCACGTAGTAATATTTCCATTCCTTTGCGCGAATTTGATCTGTACTCTCTTTTTTTTGACACTTTCGAATTATAGTACATAGTATAGTCATATTTTTGAACTTGCTCTGCGTGTGTATCGCGCCAAGGTTTTTTTGAGCCTTTCGAATTTCACTGCTGTCATAATCTGTAACCTGCTCTGCATGTGTATGGCACCAATGTTTTTGAACATCTTTATGAAGTTCTACTGTGTCTTTTACTCTATCTTTTATTTCTGACCCCGTTTGGACCTGCAAGGTTTTCAATTCCACTTGTTCCGGGCTGATTATTACTTTCCTTGCTTAGGTTACCGTCTCACGGGAACATGCTTCCAATGGATGTCAGTATGACGTGATTTGACTATGTCGCGAGAAGTGAAAGTGTCTGTGCCTCTCTGAAGTGTCTCTCTGTCTCTCTTCAGAAGATCACGTCTCGTCTCATTTTTTTTATAATAGAGATGGTGATGCATAGAACTCTGTGTTTAAGCTAGAATAGTTGGGGAAAAGATATTTGTTATTCTTAGGACTTTTTTGGCTTGTGTAAGGAAAATTTCTTTACTCTTCTGTAGAAAAGAGTTTCCAAAATGGTGAGACAATGCGAGTTGTTGTTTTTATTAAGCAAACGATTACAGTGCAAAACTATATAAGGTATGTGGTATGATATGATGTAATGTGTGATTTATAGCTATGTTATGCAAATCATCTGAGTCTTTTCAGTTCAGCTCTTTCATATTTGTTTGGCCTTGTCACTGTGAACACTCAGCTGTTATTTAAAACTAAAATTTCTTAACACTTGCCATTCTGACTTTGACTTTTGTTTATGCTTTGAACTTGCACTTGGTTTCTCAGTTTTGTCTCTTCAACAGGGCTAGTGTACTAACTTTACATCTGTTTTTGTTAAAAGAAAGATCCTAATTTCTAGTTCAGCTTTAACACTAGAATTACCAGAGTCTACAAAAAAACTCATAGATCCGGCCCACCTTAAAACCGTTCTCACCTCTCTTTTGTCTTCTAAATGTGCCAATTAAGACGAGCAGCAAGCAGCCGGCTATTCCATCCCCCACCGTCGCAGAATGTTCACTAAATTTTTCCAGCTCATGCCTTCTTTGATTATCTGGGAGTAACTGAACTGCAGGAGTTTTAGAGTGGAAATAATAGATCGTCATTTAGAACAACGCGCATTTCATGTGTGTTCCATTTCTACAGTAATCTGTGTTAAAACATTGTTAAAACAGAAACTTTTTAATATTTTAGTAATAAAATGTTACAAACTGTAGGCATAAACTATAGAATTTGTGAAGCCTGAAGTCCAAACATCAAATAAACACTTTCACAAAAGGTTCAAATACGATGCAATGCCTTCCGTGGCATAACGCGAAGATTTACTGACTCAGAGTGCAGCATCCCTGCCGTGCCTCAGAGACCCGAGTTCGATTTCCTGCTGGGGAGAAAGTATTTATTTATTTTTTTAACCTCAAACGGACATAAAATTTATAAATTGGTATGCACTGTAAATCGTTAAGTTTAAAATGTCGATTGCAGTTATTTCTGTTGATTAATTCATGCTTTTTACTTAGAATCAGAACAGGAGCTTATTCAGCTTCTGATCTGACTCTTAACAGCGCCAGTATAAATTCACACCCGATCTGATGCTGTTCGTTTTCAAATAATATTGCATTACTTCGACGATGTTTTCTGATTGGTACTATTCATGTCATAAAATTATTTCTTCAAAACGTCACATATTATTTGTCTCTTTCTTTTTTTAAAATGTGCGTTGATCACCGCCAGCATGTTGTAGCACACAGCAACTGGCCACCTGCATGTTCTTGCATGCACTGAATTAGACAGCGCTATATGCAATCATCAGATTCAAATGTTAACAGTTAACAGTTCACACACACGCAAGGATCATCTTTCCTACATTTACAACGCGTGTACCTGTTACAATGTACACACTTCTCTCTATGCTTTGGTTTCTATTATACACCTGAAAGAAAGACAATATATGTGAAAACATCATCGCACTAATGCAATATTATTTGAAAACGAACAGCATCAGATCGGGTGTGAATTTATACTGGAACTGGAAATTCTCTGATGTGGAATCAGTTCTGTATGGTTGTGGGCGTGGGTGTGAGTGGTGGACATAACTGGGAATTACTGTGAATGTGAGTGGTATTTTGAGATAATATTTTGAGATAATGAATAGAGTGGCAAATTACAGGTGCTCGTTCAGTGTAATAGGAACCATAGCACAGAGAGGTGTACACACTGCAACAAGTACACATGTCGTAAATGTAGGAAAGGCGGTCCTTGGGTGTGTGGGAACTGTTAACATTTGAATGTGATGATTTTATATAGCACAGAATGGAAATCTACAGTTCTTAGCATTGCACCATGCAAGTTGTCATATCAACCGCCTACTGTAACTTGCTTTCTTTTTTCTTCGGTTATAGTCTTGAATAAAAGTGCACTTGTTTTTTTATACTTTTACATCAACATATGTTCCTGTGTTTGAGCGACACGGGCATGCTCAAAAAATACACGTGTAATGCCATGAAAAGTACACGCAGACATTTGAGTTCGCAAGCATTGGTACAGAGAATGCAGTCACAAGTACACTGCAGAGCTATAGCACGTCTTTATGTGAAAACAGCAGTGTCAGATGGGGGTTAGGGAAGGATCCTGAACGCGACTGAGAGAATGAAAAGTAAATAAAAAAAAAACAAAGCTAACCTTTACAAGTATCACAAATTACACCGGCTATTACAGACTGAAATCAAATGTATATTTTTACTCTAAAATAGTAACAATAAGAGCAGTTCACTTCTCAAAAGGGGGTAGTGCAGGATCAAACTTGTGACCTTTTGATTACCAGTCAGCAACTGATGCTGTTGCGCCATGAAAGCAGTCTTAGTAAATGGGTGTCAATGTCGCACACTAAGGCGGCTTTTTTTTCTGCAGTTATATTTTTGAATAAAAGCGCATTTGTTCTGTTACTGTATATTTGTGCCTTTTATGAAAGTGTTTCTTTGATATTTGGACTTCAGGCTTCAAACATTATATAGTTTATGCCTACATTTTGTCATTTACTACTAGAATATGAAAAACATTTGTTTTAAAAATGTATTTACACAGATTACTGTAGAAACGGAACACACATGAAATGCGTGTGTTCCAAATAACAACCTATTATTTCCACTCTAAAACTCCACTTCACTCCTAGATAATCAATCAAGGCATGAGCTGGGAGAAGTTCGTGCACGTTCTAAGTTGGTGGGGGGATGGAATAGCCGGCTGCTTGCAGCTTGTCTTTATCTGCACATTTAGAAGACAAAAGACGCTGGCAGAGAGGTGCAAACGGATTTAAGAAGTGATTTAAGGTGGGACGGATCCACGAGTTTTTTTGTAGGCTCTGGTAATTCTAGAGTTAAAGTCCTCTGGACTAGCCAATTTCCATCTTGACTGAAATAAATGGGTATTGATAAAATTAACAAATGATACATGCATTATTTTTGTGTCTCATGTATCAAGAACTGTGGGCAGAGAGCTTCACTAATGGAGAAGCAATGTCTAAGGAAACAATGGTGGTGGTGCGTCATGGTGATTGCTACTGATGTTGTAGCTTGAGATGGGGATACAATAACCAACAGGAGCAGAGGTAGGTAGGATTTACGGTCACTTTTCATGTTTGTGTCTATCATTACCTCACAAAACATAACAATAATACTACTTTTACATTGCAAGTCCTGATATGATCTGCTGAAATGACATTGGACAAAGCAAGGCTATGGGTGTTCCACTCGGCCCTGACAAGCTTAAAAAAGGGGAAAACCAGGAAAAACATGGTCAGCTGGAAGACCCATGCCTCAAGTCAAAGCAATGCAACCTTAAAAGACACTGAATATCACACACATTGGGTGTGTCAGCCAGCATTGTCAACAACAACTCCTAAAATAGCCAGGTTGTATTATTGGCAATTTGTCACACCCATTTTACTTTTCTTCTATTTTTTGCACATCAAGAATATTTAGTAATATTAAAAAGGTAAGTTTATTTACTTATAGTCATGGGGGACTTAATTATCTGAATATTAACTGGGATAACCTTGCAAATGGAGGAGCACAAGAGCAGGACTTTTTAAAAGTAATCAGTGACTGTTTTTTAACACAGTATGTTAAAACACCAATGCAGGGTGAAGCCTGTCTAGAAATAGTATTTTGTAATAATCAGGGTAAATTTGGGGGGACGGTATATGAGGTGATTCAACTATTAGGGACCAGCGACCATAATATAATACACTTTTGTTTTGTAAGAGTGCAGATGCAACAACTAAAATTGTTTAAGTTTAACTTTGGTAGGGCAAATTTTGAGCAAATGGAGGAGCACAAGAGCAGGACTTTTTAAAAGTAATCAGTGACTGTTTTTAACACAGTATGTTAAAACACCAATGCAGGGTGAAGCCTGTCTAGAAATAGTATTTTGTAATAATCAGGGTAGATTTGGGGGGACAGTATATGAGGTGATTCAACCATTAGGGACCAGCGACCATAATATAATACACTTTTGTTTTGTAAGAGTGCAGATGCAACAACTAAAATTGTTTAAGTTTAACTTTGGTAGGGCAAATTTTGAGCAAATGAAGTCTAAGGAGGATAGACTGGTATAAGCTTTTAAGTGTGGAGACAGTCGAGGAGCAGTGGAACAGGTTTAAAAATGTAATGTAGGACAGATACATATCAAAATATGGAATTAATAGGATTTTTTTTAAAATTCCACAGTGTGTTAATAAAGAGTTAAAAAAGAAGCTGCAAAGGAAAAAAAACAGCTGTATAAGGCATATAAGACTAATGACTCCAAGGTGTATCGTAGGGCATATGAATATGACAACATGAGGGCAACCATTAAGAAGGATATTAGGGAGGCTAAAAGACAATTGGAGATGAATATAGAAGATAAGGTGAAAGACGACCCTAAGAGATTCTTTCAGTATTTTAGTACTAAAAGAACAGTCAAGGAGGAGGTCAAGTGCATCAAGAATAGTAAAAACTTGCATTTTCTGAGGTCTTCACAAGTTAGAAAGTGCTTAACCTCCCGGCAGTAAATGGGACTACTAAGAAGGTACTGAAGGATTTGGAAATTGAAGAGGGAGAAGTGCTGCTCAGATTAAATAAGGTGAAATCAAACAAATCACCAGGATGAGATATTTACACTCGAGTTTTTAAGGAGGCTAGTGAGTACATATATAAACCCTTGACACATATTTCTAGGCTAGGAAGTCACTGCACACTGGGGAGAGTCCAAAGGACTGGAAAATAGCAAATATTATCCTGTTATATACAAAGATTGACCAGGCAGATCCAAGCAACTATAGGCCAGTAAGCTTAACATGCATCACAGGAAAATTAATAGAAGGAATTATCTATACTAATAAAAGGCAAAGCCCTCACTGACTGACTGACTGACTGACTGACTGACTCATCACTAATTCTCCAACTTCCCATGTAGGTAGAAGGCTGAAATTTGGCAGGCTAATTCCTTACAGCTTACTTACAAAAGTTAGGCAGGTTTCATTTCGAAATTCTATGCGTAATGGTCATAACTGGAACCTCTTTTTTGTCCATATACTGTAATGGAAGGCAGCAAGATGGCCGTATGAGACGGAGTTGCGTGTCGCGTCATCACGCCTCCCACATAATCACGTGAACTGACTGTGAAGGCAGTACAGAGAAAACAAGGAAGAGCGCGAAAGAGCGCTGAAGAAAACATTCATTACACAATTGAGGAGGCAGCGAAAGAATAAGAAGCGAGAGAGCTGCTCACGTGAAGTGAATGAACGGAGCCCGAGATCACTTGGATGAATCAAACCTGTTCAAAAAAAAAAAAAAAAAAAAGCGGAGCGCCTTATATGAGCAGGCAGTCAGCTAAAGAAGGGAATCAATAAATAACTATAATCGTAATAAACGAACAAAAAATAGCGGAGAATCCGCGGATTACATAAAGGAAATGGATACCTGAACAGAAAAGTAAGTCTCAAATAGTCCATAGTTCACTTGCGGTATCGATGTATTTATGCAAATCCAACAGAGTGGCTGTGGGCTCAGAGCATGGGGGCGGGGCCTTCCTCATTCACTCGCCAGCCTCTGTTCCAGTTACTCCACGTCTCGCCACGTGTTGCAGTGCACCTTGCCTCCGCTTAGCTAGTGATACCTGTGTGTTCAACAGACATTATCATCTACAGATTGTTAAGGAGTAACGTTTAATGTTTTTGAGAGAGAGATCAAAGCTACGTGTGTTTTAGAGGGTAGCTGCTGATTGCCACAGATATCACGGGCATGTGCTTTTCTCCCCACCTGGGGAACGCTTTCCCGTAAGAACTGAACACGATCAGATACAGTGCCAACATCTATTGTCCTGTTTCATACATACAAGACCGCAAGACAAACACATTAGTTAGTCTTCATTGTTTGTTAATTTATTTTTATTTTTAAAGTTGTGTTTTTGTTTTTATTACCGTATATACAGTCAGGACTGGATTTTACTGTATAATTTATGGTATTTTATACTGTCTGTTGTCCAAGTCGAAAGCAGAAAACTCTCGCTATTGATCTAAGAGATTATGATATGCTAATGCCCACCTGAGAGACTAACCACAGAACACACTGCCTTTTTTTGTAGGTGAGGCAATGCGCTGTATCAGCGCGTACTCCTAACCTCTCTCTCTCTTTCTCTATTATGCCTACGTGACCACATGCTAAGACCCGAACTATTCCGAAGCAACATTTGCACTGTTTTGTGTTTTTTGTATCTCACACCCTCATACACTTTTATCGTAAGACCATCCCTTATCTACAATGGAGCGTTCGATCAGAAGAAAATATGAAGCTGATTTTAAATTAAATGTCTTTAAAGTGGCAAAAGAAATTGGTAACTGCGCTGCTGCCACACAATTCAATGCATCTGAGAAATTGATGCAAGATTAGAGGAGGCAAAATATTTAAGTGTTGCATTTTTGAACGGGCGTATAAGTTGGGGTCTGATATTATGATCGCTTTTTTGGGTTTGAACAACCGACTCATATTTATTTTTATTTTTAAACTTGTGTTTTTTCTAATTATATTTTTCTCAAACAATTAAAAAAAAACACTTTATTTTCCTCCCAGGCAATGCTGGGTATTTCAGCTGGTATATATATATGTATGTATGTATGTCTATATATATATATATATATATATATATATATATATATATATATATATATATATATATATATATATATATATATATATATACACATACATATCTACATATATATATATGTAGATCTGTATATATATATGTACATATGTAAATATATATATGTACATATATGTGTCTGTGTGTGTATATATATATATATATGTATGTGTATGTATGTATGAATATATGTAGATATGTATATGTGTGTGTGTATGTATGTGTGTATATGTATGTGTATATATATATATGTTGATATGTGTATATATATATGTATATATGTGTATATGTAGATATGTAGATATGTATATATGTGTATATGTAGATATGTATATATATGTATATATATGTTTATGTGTGTGTGTGTGTTATATATATATATATATATATATGTATATTCAGTATATGACAGCAACACTCATAACAATGACAACACAATTACATTGACAATCATGTTACGTTACTTTTAAAATGTTTCCTTTTCTTTTTCACAACCTCTTTAACACTGACTTCTCCACTGCGAAGCGCGGGTATTTTGCTAGTTAAGGATAAGATTGAGCAACACCTGGCAAGGACAGGTGTTATTCTGAACAGTCAGCATGGGTTCAGAAGAGGGAGGTTGTGTTTTACCAACATGCTGGAATTGTATGAGGAAGCAACAAAAGGATATGATCAAAGTGGAGTATATGATATTATTTATCTTGACCTTCAGAAAGCATTTGATAAGGTGCCACATGAGAGGTTGGGCATCAAACTAAAAGAAGTGGGAGTTCAGGGTGATGTTTTTAAATGGGTGCAGAATTGGCTCAGACATAGGAAGCAGAGGGTGATGGTGCGAGGAACCACATCAGAATTGGTCGATGTTAAGAGTGGTGTTCCACTGGGCTCAATGCTAGAGCTGCTGCTATTTTTAATATATATACTTGATTTAGATAGGAATATAAGTAACAAGCTGGTTAAGTTTGCAGATGATACCAAGATAGGTGGATTGGTAGAAAACCTACAATCCGTTAAATCATTACAGAGGGACTTGGACAGCATACAGGCTTGGGCAGATTTGCGGCAGATGAAATTTAATGTCAGTAAATGTAAAGTATTGCATATAGGAAGTAAAAATGTTAGGTTTGAATACACAATGGGAGGTTGGTAAATTGAGAGTACACCTTATGAGAAGGTTTTAGGAGTCATAGTGGGCTCAATGCTATCAACTGCTAGTCAGTGTTCAGAAGCCACTAAGAAGGCTAACAGAATGTTAGGTTATATAGCACCCTGATGTGTGGAGTACAAATCTAAGGAGGTTCTGCTCAATCTTTATAATGCACTGGTAAGGCCTCATCTTGAGTACTGTGTGCAGTTTTGGTCTCCAGGCTACAAAAAGGACATAGCAGCGCTAGAAAAGGTCCAGAGAAGAGCGACTAGGGTGATTCAAGGGCTACAGCGGTTGAATTATGAGGAAATATTAGATGAGCTGAGTCTGTACAGTTTAAACAAAAGAAGATTAAGAGGTGACATGATTGAAGTGTTTAAAATTATGAAGGGAATTAGTATAGTGGATCAAGATAGTTTTTAAAAGGAGTTCATCAAGAGCACGTGTACACAGTTGGAAACTTGTTAAGGGTAAATTTCACACAAACAGGACATTTTTCTTTACACAGAGAACTATAGACACGGAATAAGCTACCAAGTTGTGTGGTAGACAGGAAGATTTTAACTTTCAAAACTCGACTTGACGTTTTTTATAGAAGAAATTAAGTGGATAAAAATTCCCCCAGAGACAAAGTCTGTCTGTCTGTCTGTCTATCATGACTGAAAAAAACAATATAACCTGTTCCCATTGGTTGCATTTAATATTTGTTAATAGATGAATAAACTGAAGATATCCTCTAGGAAAGTGAAATAAAGTTGAAGCCAGTTCTGGGTACAGAACAGATCCATTAATCCCAGATGCAAGTACATTGTGGCTGCAGCTGGCATCTCCTTCCAGGAGTAAAAAGACAACAAGAGTTGGGGTGGAGGACGTGTGTGTGGATCTACATAGCAAAATCAAGATAATGAATCCCCATAACCTTTCCACAATAAAGCACAAATATATGGTCGGACCAAAGACCTATGCCAGTTTATTTTAATACTAGCAAAATACCCGCGCTTCGCAGCGGAGAAGTAGTGTGTTAAAGAGGTTATGAAAAAGTAAAGGAAACATTTTAAAAATAACGTAACATGATTGTCAATGTAATTGTGTTGTCATTGTTATGAGTGTTGCTGTCATATATATATACATATACACATATACACACATATACAGATATATTATATATACATATACACATATATTTTTTATATATATTTTTTATATATATATATATATATATATATATATATATATATATATATATATATATATATATATATATATATATACACATACATACATACATATACACACATAGATGCACTTACAATAACATAGAAATCAATATAAACAACATTAACATCATTATCATATGAGAATATGAAGTAATATATAAGAAGCACATTTCATATAAATATAAATTATTAAACAGTAAAATCTTCTTGTATAATTTGCTACCGTGGCTTTTCGTTGGTCTGTCCAGGATTTTAAATCACATGTAGCTTGCAAACCGTTTCACGTATTGACTTGAAATGTGGTACACATATAATACGTCACGTCTGCTATCCGCTTTATGGGTGATGAATGTATTACTCTTTTTATGTTTATTTTATTTTAGAATCAACTCCTATCTGCGCACAGCAGGGCAGCCGTGGGCGGATGCGTATGGTGTATTCACTCCATGTTATCGTGCATTGCGCTGTCACTGGTATTTTGATAAAAGAATTTGAACAATATATAAGAAGCGTATAAATTATTAAACAGTAAAACATTAACATTTAAGAAGTAAAGTTACATTGAGTACTACTGCAGTGCCTTCGGGTATACCTCATTTTTTCTTTGCCTATTACATGCTTAAATGTATACATTTTTTGGTGTACCTACCCGAGAACACGCGACATATAACCGACCGTGGGAGAAGCATGGATTTTAAACACGCGTTGAGTTCATCTGCTGGTCTCCCTCGTGGAATAACTGGTAATGTTTGACTAAAATCTACAGCGAGTAAAACGACATTACCTCCTTTTTTTTTTTTACGATCTCTGAGATGTTGCTTTTTTCGGTTCAAGGCTTCATAAGCTCTTTTATGTTCAATGTTGTACTTAATAAGTACTAATTATCCCAAACCATCATCTTTGAATGTTGCAAGACTTTCGCCTTGTATGTAGATCGGGGTAATTACATTCATTGCATTCCTAGTCTGAATCACAATCTGATTGTATGGGTGGTTACCTGGCACTGTAGGGTTGCCACCCGTCCTTTAAAATACGGAATCGTGCCGCGTTTGAGAATGAAATTGCGCGTCCCGTTTTGAATCAATACTGGACGGGATTTATCCCGTATTTTTTTTATCATTTTTTTTTTAAAGCAGCGTCTCATGCAAATCATCCCACACGCATTTTATGAAGATGCCTCCTTTCCTACTTTTGATTGGGTAATACTTGATGTCATCGTTAGTTTGATTGGTGTTTTTAACTGTCCAGTGAGGAGGGCGTGTCTTTTAAGTACAGTCTGCAAAGTGTTGGCACTGAGATGTTGCGTCAGCGCCATAGTTGAAGCCCCTAACGTTGCGGTCAGCAAGTCGGCTAACATCCGCCATGTGCCGTCTTTCAGTTGCGAGAAGCAGATCATAGAATGGTTGAAACTGTTGCCCCTAACGTTGCGCCACGGCGTGTGCTTCGTTTATACCTCGTGTCTTCTCATTAAACTTTTATCTCGCGAATATGTTATTGCAATCCGCAGCGGGAGCGTTTCTATTAACTTAATTTAAACTTACGTTTTACACCGTGCTTTGTTTCCCTTATGAACATGCTTGTATGCTTAACTCGCTCCGTTCTCAATTGTTTAATTAATTTTTTGCTCTTCGCTGTTTGCGGCTGTTCCTCCATTTCCCCCTACTTTGTTCTTTTATCTCGCGAATATGTTATTGCAATCCTTAACGGGAGCGTTTCAATAAACTGATTGAAAATAGTTTTGCATTTACCTTTATAGTAAAAGGCGAGCTTTTAAGCCTGAGAAATCACCCCGTAAATGCACACGTTTAATTGGATGTGTTAATATGTATGGTTACACAGTATTAAAAGACAGTGAACAACGTCAGTTACCTTTCTTCCCGCGTTTGATAAAAGGTGAGCTTTTAAGCCTCAGAAATCACCCCGTAAATGCACACGTTTAATTGCACATGTGTTAATATGTATGCTTACACAGTATTAAAAGACAGTCAAAAATTAACGTCATTTACCTTCGTTCCCGCGTGTGACTCGTGCTGTAAATGTCTTCCTTGTTTTTAGTTCACGTGATTACGTAGGAGGCGTGATGACGCGATACGTAACTCCGCCTCCTCCATTACAGTGTATGGACAAAAAATATGTTCCAGTTATGACCATTACGCTTTGAATTTCGAAATGAAACCTGCCTAACTTTTGTAAGTAAGCTGTAAGGAATGAGCCTGCCAAATTTCAGCCTTCCACCTACACGGGAAGTTGGAGAATTAGTGATGAGTCAGTCAGTCAGTGAGGGCTTTGCCTTTTATTATTATAGATTTCTAAACAGCTGCTCAAACCTTCATCACAATTGGATATGCACTCCACACCCCCAATTTCACTGCCACACAAGTGTTGTAGACCCCGAGTTTATATTTTCTTCCTTGGTTTAGATGCAGAGTTAATTTATTTCTCAATCTTTTCAATTTGCAGAAACCTCTAAAATGGTTAAGCTTGCACCATATACAGTGCATCTGGAAAGTATTCACAGCGCATCACTTTTTCCACATTTTGTTATGTTACAGCCTTATTCCAAAATGGATTAAATTCATTTTTTTCCTCAGAATTCTACACACAACACCCCATAATGACAATGTGAAAAAAGTTTACTTGAGGTTTTTGCAAATTTATTAAAAATAAAAAAACTGAGAAATCACATGTACATAAGTATTCACAGCCTTTGCTCAATACTTTGTCGATGCACCTTTGGCAGCAATTACAGCCTCAAGTCTTGTTGAATATGATGCCACAAGCTTGGCACACGTATCCTTGGCCAGTTTCGCCCATTCCTCTTTGCAGCACCTCTCAAGCTCCATCAGGTTGGATGGGAAGCGTCGGTGTACAGCCATTTTAAGATCTCTCCAGAGATGTTCAATCGGATTCAAGTCTGGGCTCTGGCTGGGCCACTCAAGGACATTCACAGAGTTGTCCTGAAGCCACTCCTTTGATATCTTGGCTGTGTGCTTAGGGTCGTTGTCCTGCTGAAAGATGAACCCACCCCAGCAGTGTGTCTGTCTACGGAGAGAGTGTCGACCTTGTTGAGAGGTTTACTTACCTTGGCAGCGACATTCATGTCTCTGGTGACTCTTCCTATGAAGTCAGTAGATGAACTGGGAGAGCATGGGGGGTCATGAGGTCACTGGAAAGGGGTGTGTGATACTCCTGATATTTTTGCAAAAGCACAAAGGTCCAAGTCTTTAGAGTCCTGGTGCTTCCTGTCTTGCTATATGGTTGCGAGGCATCCAGTGACCTGAGACGAAGAGTGGTACTCCTTTGGTGCTGTGTCTCTTCAGAGAATCCTTGGGTACCGCTGGTTTGACTTTGTGTTGAATGAGTGGTTGCTCATGGAGTCCTGAATGAGGCACACTACCTGCATTGTGAAGGAGCGTCAGTTACGGCACTACGGCCATGTGGTGTGATTCCCCGAGGGTGATCCAGCTTGCAGGATCCTCATTGTTGGGGACCTGAGTGGCTGAACCAGGTCAAGGGGACCATCGTGTAACACCTGGCTGTGGCAAAGAGAGGGTCATTTATAGAGGGCAGGACTGGATCCTGAGCTGTTTCGCTGCGTTTTGGGTGCAGCAATGCTCCCCAACCTGACCTGACCTTGATATTCCAGGGACAGCCCAAAAGTGTGAAAAGTTCTCTCATCTTAATGTACTACAAGATGCTTTACTCACACCTTACCCCCTTTAATTCATTGGTAATTATCGCATGTCTTTGTAAAATGAAGGCCATCACTGGTGCCCCCACAATTAAATGATATTTCTTTTAACAACTGATCGAGCTCTAGTAGGTTGAACTAAATGACAGAAGTGATCTGCTCAACTATTTGTGAGTATTTGTGAGATGCAGCTTTAATAAATTTCAAATCAAGTTTCTTTTAGGAATACTCATTCAATCAACAGACTTTTAATGCCTTGTGCCAGGTCAGCAACGTGTCACATAACATATCACAGAAACAGATTTTCTTCAAATTAGCATTCAAACTTGCCTCGAGCAAACTTACCATAGTGCATAAATTTACTGCAATGGCAGCTAGACAAACAAGACACTCACCAGCTGTGTAAGGCTTCTTTTAGCACTTCACTATTACTATGTAATTTGTGCTTGATCATACATTTTCCTTTCTTTCGGTTTGATTTCCCAATAACCGTGTAACTCACTGTCCTTAAGGTGAAACTATTTTGAGTGTGTATTGGCTTGTCTCTACTGTGAACGTCTCAAGTGTTTAACAGGTTTTAAGCTGCCTTGGGTGAGGAGTGCTTGGCACAAAACACAATGGATAAGGGCTCATCTTCAGTTAGAAACCATGTAAATCCATACTGCAGAAAATCAGCTTCATGTTTGTCCTTTTTTGAACTTTTCCAATAAATGCTTGTCTTTTGCCTCACAATTACCATCTTCTTGAGGAAACCATTCCAATCCATCTATTAGATTTGTCCACTTAAAGATGGCACGTTATCATTCTCTTATATTTTTTTACTTGAATAGACACTTTTCGATTTTGATTACCAAGTACATATACAGGGTTTATTTATTGTAAGGATGAGTGAGAATTTGAAAAAAAACATCTATATATATATAATGAACACAGCACCGCTATCTACAAAGCTGGACCCTTAAAACTGTTAATGTGACAAGGCGCTATTGGTTCACTGTGTGTTGGTAACATCCTGCTACTCCATACACATTTATAGGAGGGTCACACCACTTCAGGCACCCCATTGAAATTTCCCTGATGAATCCCAACGGCTTTAGCTGCACTGTTTGGGTTTTTCCAGCTGTCATTTCATTCAGATACTTTTTGTACATACAGTGCCTTGAAAAAATATTTTCCCCATTCTTATTTATAACACTTGTTTCTGATCTCCAAACAAATTTAGTATAATACAAAAGACAGTAATGCTTATGCTTCAATATTAGTTTATGAACATTGTTTAAACTGCGTCAATGCTTTCCAGCTTATTTAGTGACTGTGCCATGTGCATAATGTTTTAAGTACAAATAGTCTTTAATTCATTAGTATCAGTTACAGTAGAATGAATAGTCTTCATTGCAACTTGTTTTCTATATTATTATCATACAGTCATTCAGTCACGTTCTTAGTTATTATTTGCATTTTTTAGAAGAGTTTTAAATGAATATATGTCCTTTTTTTCTCTGGTATGTTAAAGGACACCGCACACACATTACATCATTTATATAATCATCATTATCTAATTATAGTGTAAACACCTTTTGAAGATACAAGTAGCATGGATTTGTAATTTAATAATTATTCTGGACATCTCCTCTTTCTGAATGTTCTTACTGGACAACCTGTGACAACTGCACTTGCTATAAAGAACTGAATCAGTGAAGTTACAAGTGTGAAGTGTACTGAATACAATAATAAGTGCTTGTACAATGATTTTAATTTGCAAAAACTGATGACAGGAGTAGAAATGAAACAGATGTGGACTGAAGATTCAAGTCAGGAAGCACTTCTTCACACAATGTTCTATGGAAACCTGGAAACAACTGCCGACTCAGTAGGAGTGAAAAACTTAAAAATACTGTATGTGGATCAGATAATGGGCCATCTTAATACTTCACCCAAAACTTCTCACAATTTAACAAGGTAGAATTAATTATAATTTCTGCCAAAAAATTAACAGAGTATGCAAATGTATTTATAGGTGTTACACTGTTAAACACTAATTTACCATTTAGGTTTCCATCATTGAATGGTTGTGTGAAGATCTTTGCTTGTCAAGAAGTCATTGTACTATGTACTTGTGATAAGTTATTAAGTGTCATTCTGTTTGAGTGGTAACATGTGATGCTTTTCATATTTTCATGGCCCTGTTTCGTAAGACGTGTAGCGCAGTTAGTGCCAAGTCAATAGAAAACACTGTGCAGCATTAAGCTAGGCAAGTCTTTACTACTAGCTAACTATGTAACCCCAGGTGTTGCCCCAGATGTTGATGTTATCTATGATGAAAGTATTGGTTCATTGAAATAAATTCATTGCCATAGATGTCCTTTCATAAATTCCGGATCTATAATAACAATTTTTGCATAGGAGTCCATAGAATCACTCAGGAACCAAATAGACTTCTTTCACATTTAGCTTATACTGAAGATCTCTGACGGAGGACAAGTCATTCAACCCCATCAGAAAGACCCACTCATAATCATGAAAAATAGCAAAATGGTTTCCAGGCATAGAACAGTCTACATTAAAGAGGTGACTACATTCTGAGATGGGACAGGATTTAAGAAGCACCGAGATGTTGCAATTTACTTTGGGGGAATCAATCAAACCTCACTTCAGTCTCTGCTGATGCCCCTGGGTATGTCATCTGTTGTTTATATGAGATCTTCTGTGGTTGCAGTGAATTGGACTGCCTGCAGTTCAAAGCAACTGACCACATAGTTTGGGATCGGAACAGAAGCAGTCTGTATATTCAGAAGTCATTATCTCTGAAGCATGGGGTGTCTGGAGTCAGTGAGTCAATTAAAAAGCAAATGGGGTAATTTTTCAAAGGCAGGGGTGACACCAGCAAACAAGAAGTAGGGTTTAATAGGAACAGAGTAGGTCATAATATGTAACAAGCTTGGCTAACATGAAAAAATCAGACCCTTCAACATCATTTGATATTATATTTTAAAAATTACTTACCCCATGTGGTTTGTATTGATGGCCAAGACAAATTTTAATTTCATGTTTTCCTGCAGAATTGAGCTAACAAAGATTATGCTTTAATGGAAGTAGATGATGAAGAACTCTGGACAACACTAAACAATATCAAAACATTCATTCACGAGTTTTACTCGTGCTGATCGCCAAGGAAAGAGAGGTGGAGGACTAGCAAACATTTACTCAAGCAGGTTAAAATGTAAAAATATCAGTTTTGGTAAATTAAAGTCTTTTGAGTATCTCGCCATTATTATTCAGGGAGATTCTCACGTTCTAGTATTATCCGTGTATAGACCTCCAAAATTCAACGCGTCTTTCTTTGAGGAATTCTTTGACTTGATGTCAATCTTAATTACGAACTATGACACACTCTTAATAGTCGGCGACTTTAATTTTCATATTGATAATCAATGTGACCAAAAAGTAAAAGAATTTATGAACCTCCTGGACTCTTTTGATTTGAGACAGCTCGTTAATCAGCCTACACATAAAGCAGGTCATACGTTAGACTTAGTAATTACTAAAGGACTAAAAGTTGATATAAAGCAGGTCATTGATACAGGTCTATCAGACCATTTTCTTCTACTTTTTAATATAGAAATAATGATAGAAAACACTCATGAGAAGCATATTGTTAAAAAACACTTCTTTGACTCATCAGCAGCTTTAAAACTTACAAACATTCTAACCAATCAGTCCGTTTATAGTGCCAACTATAATAGCGAGGAGAATGTAAATAGTAAGGTGGAAAGATTTAATACTAACGTGAGGGCTGCTGTTGACTTAGTTGCACCTGAAAAGACAGTTAAAAAATCTTCTAGCATTGTTATACCATGGAAGACCCAAAGAGTGTCTGATTTAAAGAGAACATGCCGTAGAGCTGAGCGTAAATGGAGGAAAACTAAACTAACTATTGACTATGAAATATTAAAAGTTAAAATAACAGAATACAATAACACAGTCCGTCTTGAGAGGCGCTGCTATTTCTCTAAGATTATAAATAACAATGCTAGTAATCCCAGAGTCTTATTTTCAACAATTGATCATCTGTTAACCCCAGGTAACTCAAAGGAATGCCTCCTAAGTACTTCCAGTAAAACCTGTGAGGCTATCGCTGTATTTTTCAATCAAAAAATTAATGATATTAGAAATAACATAGTATATCTCCCCAACACTAAGGATCCTCCTAAACCCCAGTACTCCATAATAAACAAATTAAAGTCTTTCACTAGGATAGATTTACCTGATTTACATACAATAATTTCTCAAATGAAACCCTCCACCTGTGCCCTTGACCCAATACCAACTAATTTTTTCAAAGAAGTATCGGGCGTGCTTATTGATAATGTTCTTGACATAGTAAATTCGTCATTAGACACGGGGGTCTTCCCAGACTGTCTTAAGACTGCGGTAATTAAACCCCTACTTAAGAAAAATAATCTCGATCCCTCTGCTCTTGAAAATTATAGACCCATCTCTAACCTGCCTTTCTTAAGTAAAATTCTAGAGAAGGCAGTCATTATACAGTTAAATGAGCACCTCAATAAACATGCTATTCTTGATAAATTTCAGTCAGGTTTTAGAACAAATCACAGCACAGAAACTGCACTCGTTAAAGTAGTAAATGACTTGCGGGTAAATGCAGACAGAGGCCATTTATCTGTTCTCATCCTCTTAGATCTGAGTGCCGCATTTGACACCATTGATCATAATATTCTTAAGAATCGCCTTAGTCAATGGGTGGGCCTCTCTGGCAGTGTCTTAAATTGGTTTGAATCCTACCTGGCAGGGAGAAAATTCTTTGTTAGTTGTGGTAATTATAACTCAAAGACACATTTTATCCTATATGGTGTTCCACAAGGCTCTATCCTGGGTCCGCTGCTCTTCTCAATCTACATGCTTCCATTAGGTCAGATTATCTCAGGGCACAACGTGAGCTACCACAGCTATGCTGATGACACACAGCTGTATTTATCAATAGCACCTGATGACCCCGAATCTCTTGATTCGCTAACACAATGTCTAACCTGTATCTCAGAATGGATGAATAGTAACTTTCTCAAATTAAATAAAGAAAAAACCGAAATCTTAGTGATTGGCAATAATGGATACAATGAGGCTATTAGAAATAAACTGGATGCATTAGGATTAAAAGTCAAATCGGAGGTAAAAAGATTAGGGGTAACCGTTGATTGTAATCTGAATTTTAAATCGCATATTAATCAGATCACTAGGACAGCATTTTTTCACCTAAGAAACATAGCAAAAGTTAGACCTCTTATATCATCGAAAGATGCAGAGAAATTAGTTCATGCGTTTGTTTTCAGTTGGCTAGATTACTGTAACGCACTCCTCTCAGGACTACCCAAAAAAGACATCAATCGTTTGCAATTAGTGCAGAATGCAGCTGCTAGAATCCTTACCAGGAAAAGAAAATCCGAACACATTTCTCCAGTTTTGATGTCACTACACTGGTTACCTATGTCATTCAGAATTGACTTTAAAATGCTGCTTATGGTTTATAAAGCTTTAAATAATCTCACCCCATCTTATATATCGGAATGTCTGACACCTTATGTTCCAAATCGTAACCTCAGATCCTCAACTGAGTGTCTCCTTAGAATTCCAAGAGCAAAACTTAAAAGAAGTGGTGAGGCGGCCTTCTGCTGTTATGCACCTAAAATCTGGAATAGCCTGCCAGTAGGAATTCGCCAGGCTAATACAGTGGAGCACTTTAAAAAACTACTGAAAACACATTACTTTAACATGGCCTTCTCATAACTTCACTGTAATTTAATCCTGATACTCTGTATATCCAATTCATTATAATAACTATTCATTCAAAATCTGTACTAACCCCTACTCTCTCTTCTGTTTCCTTTTCCGGTGTCCTGTTGGTGGTGGCGTGCGCCACCACCATCTACCCAAAGCACCATGATGTTCCAACAATGATGGATGGATGGATTAAAAGCCAGAAGTCTGTATGACCATCAGTATCAAGTGACTCCGTGAAAAACCCGAACTACAAAGAGGACTATTTCATTTATGTTAGGTAGAATGCCCAGAGGCGACTGGGCAGTCTCGTGGCCTGGAACCCCTACAGATTTTATTTTTTTCTCCAGCCTTCTGGAGTTTTTTTTGTTTTTTCTGTACACCCTGGCCATCGGACCTTACTCCTTTCTATGTTAACTAATGTTGTCTTATTTTAATTTCTTATTTTGTCTTTTATTTTTCTTCTCTTCATTATGTAAAGCACTTTGAGCTACTTTTTGTATGAAAATGTGCTATATAAATAAATGTTGTTGTTGTTGTTATTGGAAAAAAACCCCCTCAAATTACTCCTGTCTCTCCTTTGGTAAAACACAAGTAGCCCACAACCCAAAACCCTTTCAAATAGGTGTTAAAGGCAGGACTTTTTCTCCTTACTGCATACCCACAGCTGACCATCAATGTTGATGCAGAGACCAGAGTGCACCAGCCGAACTTTAAAATAGGATCCAGAAGAAAAAAAAATGCAAACTCCCTCATAGTGTTGATATTTATTGGTCTTTGAGGGGATAAAATGTTAAATTTATGATGACTTTCAGACAACTTTCTCATTGTAAATGACCTGATTGATAGTGATAAAAAAACAATGTACCACTGATGGTTTATTTTTCCAAGCAGAATAGCTAGAATATACAAACCAGAAACTCAAGTCAAAGAGTTGTAGAGGTTGACCGACTGGATGAATTTTAACTGTTAATTCTGCTTATTTGGCAGACACTCTTACCCTAAGTGAAAGTAAATCTAAACAAAATCGTAATATCCTCTGGTCCAACCTAAAACATAGGCTAAATGGCATTTCAAAAGTTCATTGGGGAGGGGAGTTGGAATAGGGGGCAACTCAAAAACTGCACATTAATCTAAAATGGTTGAATTTATCTTGATGAAATTTTAATAAACGGAATCTGTACATGGCGCACAACCTAGACTTAGTTGCGAATTTCGCCACTAGGTGTAGCATACTCACAGCATTCTGTGGTAGTCTGCCAAGTGGCATTGCTCTGAATTGTTCATACGGCATTCCGTGTCGGTTTTTCTTTGTGCTTATTAAATGCATTGTGCGATTTTTGTGATGGGTGATCATAAAGAACAGCGAGGCTGCGTTAAATTTGGTTTTCTCTTAGGGAAAACAGCTGCTGAAACTGTAGTGATGCTTGAAACTGCTTTTAAAGAGGAAGCTTTAAGTAAAACAGAGGTCTACGAGTGGTTTTCACATTTCAAACGAGGGGAAATGTCACTTGAAGACCAACCAAGATCTGGCCGACCTTCCACAATTAGGAATGACGAAAATCTTGAAACAGTTCATACTGCAATTTACAAAGATCGTCATCGGACTATTGAACAGATTTCTGAATTGACTACTATGTGTCTTGAGAGTTCTTGCCACCTTCCCTACTCACCTAATTTTGATCCGAGCAAGTTTTTCTTGTTCCCGCATATGAAAGAAGAACTCAAAGAAGAAGTCAAAGAAAAATCACTGCAGGCATTGGACAATGTTCCTCTTCAGCAATTCCAAAAATGTTTCCACCAGTGGGAAAACCATTGGGACAAGAGCGTTCATTCACATAAGTAAAGATTATTAAAACAATTTTTGTCAACTTCGAATAATTTTTGGGTACCCCCTTGTATAGTAGAACAGGGCCAACTAAAAATCCTGGCTGCGCCACCACATCATGTAAGGGAGTTTCACTCACCTTATAGGACATATCTGTGAATTAAGTATTCAAGAAGGTCATCCATTTTATTAATATGGGATTAACATCTATTCATGAAACCACAGTGAAAAAGGAAATACAAAGAAGCTGCGTTCATAATTCTAACCCAGCAAGGTGTTACTGCAATTATGAAATTCAATCATACACAAGAAAAAAGTAAATTTGCAACCAATGAAAACAAAGAAATTGGTAAGAGGCAGTACAGATGATGGATGGGACAGCCCGAAGTGACAAAAGATTCAAATTTGTTTTCTTACCTTAAACCCATTAAATAAATATACCCAGGGTAACACCGGGTACTTTTGTCTACCCAAAATAAACTGTATGATTTGTGAGAGGGCTTGGCAAGTCAAGAGGTAAGAGGCTTTTGAAAATGATGCTGCTTACCTTTTGCTTACTAGTCCAGTCTAGAGGCTTCATCTACTCCTTCAGTACAGCCTGGCATTGCTCTTTGGCTCTTTCTGGAAAAACACAGAAATGATGAATTTAGGACCAACCGGACAACCAACCAATCAAATGTGCTCTTGCTGGTCATGTACTAGAAGTATTTTAACAACAATGCAAATGATGAAGTACAATAAAGGTATTCATTTAAAGATTATCCATGCAGCCGTTTCTGCTCACACCTTTGCAGTGAGGTTCTCTTCTTCCCTAGACAGCTTTCACATTTTAAATCTTTTGTAAAGTGCTAGGTTTGATACCCATATTCATCAGTCTCCTTTTGATTTAGTTTTGCTTCAATTGGTTATTTTAAATTTTGTAATGGAGAGAGATGGTTGAGGGGTTGCTTAGTAGCCTGTATGTATGTGTGTGTGAGACCATCAATTATGTTGTCTGTTAGGCTTTTTCTCTGAATTCACTGTTGTAATCTTCTTTATTTATTTATCTGGTTTGTATAATGCTATATACTGTATACCCTGCCGTTCTTCTTATATTCTGTAAGTGCCTTGAGCATGGGAAAAGCGCTATATAAATAAAATGTATTATTATTATTATTAGATTCAGCAGTTAATTGCATCTACTTATCTGCAGTTTTTGTAGCCACAGTTTACCTGCAGCTCTGTAAATGATTTCCCAGTGCTCTGATGACAACTGCCCCCAATTTGCAATCTACCTAAGAACCTTTGATGTACCTACACTGACCTGCGACTAACCCAAAATTAAGCAGCACACACACACACACACACACACACACACTTACAATAATTACGAAAAAGAAAACCTTTACCCACTAACTTTATTTTTTTAAACTCCTGTTGTACAGTGGCATGCAAAAGTTTGGGCACCCTTCATTAAAATATCTGTTACTGTGAATAGTTAAGTGAGCAGAAGATGAACTGATCACCAACGGGCATAAAGTTAAAAGACACATTTCTTTAATATTTTAAGCAAGATTTTACATTTTTATTAACATCATTCACAGGTGCAGAGTGGTGGCTCTGAGGCTAGGGATCAGCACCGGCAATTGGAAGGTTGCCGGTTTGAACCTCCTAAATGCCTGAAGTGACAACTCCGTTAGGCCCTTGAGCCAGGACCTTAACCTGCAATTGCTTAATCCTTAGTATGATGTTAATCTGCATCCGGCCCTGAAAGCAGGTCCTCCAACTTGCAGGGCAAACTTGGGTGTTGGTGGCAGGATTGGCACTCTAGCCACTGTAAATAAAAACCTCATACTGTTCAAGTGTGGTGCCGAGGTGTCACCCTCAAGTTTCTCACAATATTTTGCCGTAATGGTGTCCCATTCTTATCCTGATAGAGCTGGTGTTATTGAGTCAAGTTTGTGGGCCTACTTGCTTGGACACCCTTCTGCAGCTCTGTCCACGGATTTTCTATGGGATTCAGGCCAGGGTTTTGTGATGCCCACTCCAGTACCATCATATTGTTGCCTCAAGCCATTTTGTTACCACTTTAGAAATATGATTTGGATCAATATTCTGCATATTTCAGCTGTACATCTCAGGCTGGGGAGTAGTCCCTCAGAGGTTCATTTCATTTGTGGAGTCAAGGAGCATTTGGAGTTCTGGTTTTGTGGATAGTTTTTGTTTCCATTTCAACTTTGTCTTTGGGTTTACAGGCTGGACTTGTTAGCCTTCGGTTACCTTTTTAGGAAAATCCTTTTTGCTTTATTTTTCTCTTTGCTTTTCTGTTTTTGTTCTTAATTTTTGTTATTTAAAAGAATCCTTGAAAATATTAAGATAAGACATGTATTTTGTGTAGTTTGAGCACGTTGAGAATTTTTAACTTTTGAGCTCCATTTCAGGCCTATGCAGGTCTTAAAAGCCTTCCTTTTGAGTTTGGTGCCAGGCTGCCTGGGATTAGGCCTATTTCTCAGGCTGCTCAGTTAAATTCTAATCTGTGCTTTTAGGTCATTTTAAGGCCGGTTTACCTTTTTTTTGCCATATTCATGCTTCTGTATTCCACCACTATACACATGACAATAATGATCCTATAAACCTGTAAAAAGTACATGTTTAATCTGGGAGTTTAACAGTTCTAATCTAAATGTATTTCCTGTCTTGTGTTTATTTCTCTTTTACTTATATTTATTTTTGGTATTTTCTTGTTGGTATTTTCTAAGAGAAGACTTATGGATGGCATGAGAGAGGACATGAAGGTGGGGGGTGTAATGGAGCTAGATGCAGAGGACAGGAGATATAGAAAAGGATGATCCACTGTAGCAACCCCTAATGGGAGCAGCCAAAAGACGAAGAAAGAAGATTTTTTTTTTTTTAATATTGCTATGTTTGCTTATTTCATATTTATGTACTGACTCTTTAAATGTCTTCCATTCTTTGTACTTTGTGAGTGAAACCCCAGGAGCCACCCCCATGTTACTGTTGCTGGATCTTCCCTTTGCCTTTATATTCAGTTTCTTAGACAGAAAGAGCTAGAAGTGAATCATTGAGAGTTGTTTGGCATTATTGTAAATATTTTTCTTTTGATTTATTTTCTGGAATCTTCATTTTGGTTTTAGGATTTCTGATACAGTCAGTTCCCTACTTATGAACAGGTTTCCGTTCCGAGATGCTGTTCACAAGTGCATTTTGTTTCATAAGCCCAGCACATCTTGGTTCCTATGGATAAATGTTTAAGTTTCAGACAGCTCTGGATTCGGACATATACACAATGTTTTTCAGTGGTTTTTAATGTGCTTTGAACAACTTACAAGTATTGTACATGAAATAGTTTAAATGAACAAAAATAAGATCTTTCCGCGCGTGCTGCCACCACTTGGCAGACATGCGAATTATCCTTAGGCACTAATTTAGGACTTGAGGACCACTTTATTCATATATATGAAAGTTCACAACTCAAAAGTTCATTACGTAGTGGACTATCTGTAATTGGATAATGTGATTGAACTTATTTACCCTAGGACATCATTTCTACGCAACTTCTTTTTGCCTCTGTATGAGGGATGCTTTAAAATTTTCAAGCGATAAATTTCAGGTAAATGGCCAAGGTCCGAAAGACTCGTCAAGCTATGTCAGAACCTACTATATGCTTAGCTGCTGGTCACTTTCCAAGGAGCTCTGCCAATTTTTCATTATGGATATTTAATCTATAGTCTGAGGAACTGTGATAAATGGGAATGGTCATATAGAACTGAATGAAGACTGCAGGAACCCAGCCGGGTGTTATAATTCTTTTTATTGCTTATATGCCCATGCATGCTGCTGATTCTGTGTAACTGAATCATTAATTGAAAGGGGCGTGTTCAACATATTAGCAGTGTGGAGTTCAATTAGTGAGGTTATTCATTCTGTGAAAAAACAGGTGTCAATTACAGCCCTTATTTAAGGACGGAAGGCAGCAAATGTTGTACATGCTGGTTATAGTGCATTTCTCTCTGAAAATCTGAGTAAAATGGGTCATTCCAGACATTGTTCAGAAGAACAGTGTACTTTGATTAAAAAGTTGATTGGAGAGAGGAAAATAGATAAAGAAGTACAGAAAATGATAGGCTGCTCAGCTGAAATGATCACAAATGGTTTAAAATGGCAAACACAACCTGAAAGACGGGGAAGAAAATGGAAAACTACCATTCAAATGGAATAGCCAAAATGGCAATGTTCAGCTCCAGGAAGATCAAAGAAGGTCTAAAGTTACCTATGAGTACTGTTACAACTATGTGAAGCCAAGCTAATAGCAAGAAGCCCTCGCAAAGTCCCACTGATGAAAAAGATATGTGCTGAACAGGTCACAATTTGCCAAAGTACACATTGACTGGCCTAAGGAGAAATGGCGAAACATTTTGCGGATTGATGAAAGCAATATTGTTCTTTTTGGTCTAGGGGCCTCAAACAGTTTGTCAGATGACCCCCAAACATGGAATTCAAGCCACGGTACACTGTGAAGACAGTGAAACATGGTGGTGCAAACATCTTGATATGGGTTTCTCATACTATGGTATCAGGCCTATTTATCACATACCAGGGATCATGGATCAGTTTGAATACCTCAAAATACTTGAAGAGGTCATGTTGTCTTATTGCAAAGAGGAAATGCTCTTGAAATGGGCGTTTCAACAAGACAACGACCCCAAACACACCAGTAAACATGCAACATCTTTATGGAGTAGCCAGACCAATCCCCGGACCTTAATCCAATAGAAAACTTGTAGGTGACAACAAAAAATGCAAAATCAAGAAATGCAGAAGAACTGTGGAATGTAGTCCAATCATCCTGGGCTGGAATACCTGTTCACAGGTGCAAGATGTGCAGCAGTTCTCAGAAACAGTGTTTGACAGAAACAGTACCGCTGCAACAAATAATTCCATTCAGGGTTGCATGCATCCCAGCAAGTATCTTGTGGAAGGCAAGAACTGTGAATTTGTGAATTTCCCATTGGGATTAATAAAGTATCTATCTATCTAGAACAATCCCTGGACGGGGCACCAGCTCATCGCTACCGCTATGCCACCGTGCCCCTGTGCTCCTTTCTGCAAAAGAGAAAGCCCATTTAAGAAGAACATAGTGATTCATACACATAGAATGCATAGAATACAGTAGCATGTTAAATGTTTTGTAGTTATGAAGGGATTTGATAAACTGTACTAAATTAAACAGTTTATGACGTTCTACTTTAATGGCAAAATAAACTATGAGATTAAAGTGGAAATGTCACGATTAAAGTTGACATTTTGACCTTTTGTTCTTCATGGGCACTGTGTGCTTTTCTGAACTTGAACTTTGAGTGTCACTCCGTCGATTTCCTTTTGTTGCTCATACCACTGCCTAAGCCACCAAAAAGTATGTTTTTCCTTGCCTCCACTTCACATTTGGTGAAATTCTTTTTTATACTTGCGTTTACCATTGTCTTTCACACAAACACTGAATGAAAGGGGCTATTTATATTGATTTGCATATTCAGATATGCACAATTCTGGGATGAGTTGGAGTGGGACTGTAGGTGTGTGCATGTGTGTCAAATATCATGTTCATTGGGGTTTATAAAGGGGAAGTACATGGACCTTGGCGTACACACAGTTTTATGTATCTGGACTTTTATGTGTGTACTCACATTTCCAGTTTTGTCCATACATCATGTTTTAGT
Source organism: Erpetoichthys calabaricus (assembly GCF_900747795.2). NCBI lineage: Eukaryota > Metazoa > Chordata > Cladistia > Polypteriformes > Polypteridae > Erpetoichthys > Erpetoichthys calabaricus. Next base: position 316,210,293 of record NC_041394.2, on the reverse strand, counting down.
GTGAATTCAGGAGTCCCTGTTATGAGTTTTCAATAACTCTATTGCTGTTATATTGCCAACAATTAATAATACCAGTGCATAATTATGCCTTTGTCAGTTTACTGAACATACCCACTACCCTCCTAATCTGGCAAGTGTCACTCCATGCCATCCCAACCAAGGTCCCCAGAACATGGTATCTGTACCTTAATTCCTCTGTGATAAGAACTGTGATATTTGTAACTCCAAACAAAAATATTTTAATTGTATGAATACAATAAAGATCATAAACCAAATACTTTTAGCAAGTGGGCTGTGCATCATCTGATTATTCTTGAAAAAAAGATCTTATAGCCAAAATGGCAGACCCAGGTGTCTAACATATTCTCCTTCACATCAGGAGCACACTCATCAGGGCAACAGGATTTATCCCTTCTGAAATTGTGACAGGCTGAGGTTATGTGAATCTGCACCATTGAGTAAGGGAGATGAAGATGGTGTGCTTCTCTGATAGTGCAGCTACGGGTGAATTAGTTTAGCAAGGTAAATAAATGTGGCTTACTGAATAACAGTAAAGAGCTTATGAACAAAAAAGCATTCTGATTTTTGCTCTAAGGATCAAACACAACACCCTCCTAAAGAACCAGGAGGAGCAGTGAGGGAGTTTTTGCACATGAAAGAGCCAAGCCTATCCTTAGGTTGACTGGACCACATATGGTCCCAATGTACACTAGCACTCCTATTGCTAAAAAAGCCCATAATACAATAAGATGGGCCCATAAGATCAAGTGTTTAGCATGCAGCTACTTAATATGTGCCTGTAACAGTCTGTCTTTTCCCAAAATGGCTGAAGGTTGAAATACTAAGGATCACAATAACCATCAGCTACTCCCACAATTTATCAATCAAGTTACCAGCACTTGCATTACTCTGCTCACCATCCACAAAAGCACTTTCATCAAATGATAATATGGTGATACGGGCCTTGTGCATAATGGGCATTTTTGGTACAAAAGAGGACAGCAAGAATCGGGGGCAATGAATGCTCTGGCTTTCTGAACACTGAGATAGCATTTGCTATGCTGAAGATTATATTATGTCCTGCGGTGGGTTGGCACCCTGCCCAGGATTGGTTCCTGCCTTGTGCCCTGTGTTGGCTGGGATTGGCTCCAGCAGACCCCCGTGACCCTGTGTTCGGATTCAGCGGGTTGGAAAATGGATGGATGGAAGATTATATTATTGTTATTCCCATACCAAAATAGGAGCTTCTGAAATCTGATTATAGTGCTGTGTCTTGCTCAGAATCACATTAGGCTAGGGTTGGAGTTAATAAACACGATGAATGGACACACGATAGATAGATAGATAGATAGATAGATAGATAGATAGATAGATAGATAGATAGATAGATAGATAGATAGATAGATAGATAGATAGATAGATAGATAGATAGATAGATAGATAGATAGATAGATAGATAGATAGATAGATAGATAGATAGATAGATAGAATCATATAAAAATTAGGGAACCTCTCTTAGAGTAAATTACTATGCAGGCTTACTTTAAAAAAAAAAAAGATAACAGTGGTTTGTCTTTCATTTCCTAGTAACATCTGAGTACTGGGGTGTTTTCCAAACAAAGATTTTTAGTGAAGCAGTATTTAGTTGTATGAAATTAAATCAAATGTGAAAAACTGGCTGTGCAAAAATTTGGGCACCCTTGTAATTTTGCTGATTTGAATGCATGTAACTGCTCAATGCTGATTACTTGCAACACCAAATTGGTTGGATGAGCTCGTTAAGCTTTGAACTTCATAGACAGGTGTGTCCAATCATGAGAAAAGGTATTTAAGGTGGTCAATTGCAAGTTGTGCTTCCCTTTGACTCTCCTCTCAAGAGTGACAGCATGGGATCCTCAAAGCATCTTTCAAAAGATCTGAAAACAAAGATTGTTCAGTATCATGGTTTAGGGGAAGGCTACAAAAAGCTATCTCAGAGGTTTAAACTGTCAGTTTCAACTGTAAGGAATGTAATCAGGAAATGGAAGGCCACAGGCACAGTTGCTGTTAAACCCAGCAGGTCTGGCAGGCCAAGAAAAATACAGGAGCGGCATATGCGCAGGATTGTGAGAATGGTTACAGACAACCCACAGATCACCTCCAAAGACCTGCAAGAACATCTTGCTGCAGATGGCGTATCTGTACATTGTTCTACAATTCAGCGCAATCTGCACAAAGAACATCTGTATGGCAGGGTGATGAGAAAGAAGCCCTTTCTGCACTCAGGCCACAAACAGTTGCTTGTTGTATGTAAATGCTCATTTAGACAAGCCAGATTCATTTTGGAACAAAGTGCTTTGGACTGATGAGACAAAAATTGAGTTATTTGGTCATAACAAAAAGCACTTTGCATGCCGGAAGAAGAACCCCGCATTCCAAGAAAAACACCTGCTGCCTACTGTCAAACTTGGTGGAGGTTCCATCATGCGGTGGGGCTGTGTGGCTAGTTCAGGGACTGGGGCCCTTGTTAAAGTCGAGGGTCGGATGAATTCAACCCAATATCAACAAATTCTTCAGGATAATGTTCAAGCATCAGTCACAGAGTTGAAGTTACACAGGGGTTGGATATTCCAACAAAACAATAACCCAAAACACAGTTCAAAATCTACAAAGGCATTCATGCAGAGGGAGAAGTACAATGTTCTGGAATGGCCGTCACAGTCCCCTGACTTGAATATCATCGAAAATCTATGGGATGATTTGAAGCAGGATGTCCATGCTCGGAAGCCATCAAATTTAACTGAACTGGAGAGATTTTGTATGGAAGAATGGTCAAAAATACCTCCATCCAGAATCCAGACACTCATCAAAGGCTATAGGAGGCGTCTAGAGGCTGTTATATTTGCAAAATGAGGCTCAACTAAGAAATTGATGTAATATCTCTGTTGGGGTGCCCAAATTTATGCACCGGTCTAATTTTGTTATGATGCATATTGCATATTTTCTGTTAATCCAATAAACTTAATATCACTGCTGAAATACTACTGTTTCCATAAGGCATGTCATATATTAAAAGGAAGTTGCTACTTTGAAAGTTCAGCTAATGAAACAAAAATCCAAAGAATTAAGAGGGGTTCCCAAACTTTTTTATATGACTGTAGATAGAGAATCTATATGTATATTTAGGGGAAGGGAAATGTAACTTGCCAAAAGGTAGAACAGGAAAAAACATGAGGTCAAGAACAGGCAAAAGGTGAAAATGTCAGGAAGGAGTCAACTAATGCAAAAAAAAAAAAAAAACCAGATCAGAACTAATAATATGGACTTATAATTAAGAAAATTGCTAAACACCCAAAGGGAGAGTTTTATCCCAAAGCTAGGTCCACACATCATTAATTATCCTAGTCGCAGAGATGTCGCACATTAACAGTCTTATTTACTAGCAACAGCATTGTTAAAGAATGGAAAAGCATCTATAATGATTAAAATAAGTTACATGCAGAAAAGAATAATCTGCACCAAAAAATGCTAAACAGATCCCATACAGTAGAGCTGTTCAACTGTTCACTACCGGCCCATCAAAAAAAAATGATCCAGCTTGTTAAAATGCATTTATCACCGCTGATCAACTTGTTTCTGAGTGTCAATGCACAGAATTCAAATTCATCAAATAGAAAATGGCTTGTTCTCTTTACTCAGCCCCTAACCAGGATTAGATGTCTCTGAAGTGGGTGCTTCAAAGATTTGCTAGGAGCAAAGATTCCACTACTCCTGTTTTCCAGCTAGCAAATACGTATAAATATGTCTCTCTCAAACTTAAAAAAAAGATGAGTCAACAATGAAAATAGGCAGTTTAATAATAATTGGACTGAGAAATATCTATATCTTTGTACCTGTATTAACACAACCAGTATGTCTGCTCTGTAGCAAGTCTGTTGCTGTCACGAAAGAATACAATTTGAGAAGGCATTTTAAAACAAAGCACTCAAACTTTGACACAGATTTTCCAGCAGACTCCAATGTTCGTAGAGGTAAAGTGCAATGTCAAGTCTGAGCTTTGAAAGCAGATGAGCAGTCCTGGTTCGGTCATATTCTGAGCAAGAAAAGGCTATATCAGCTTCCCTCTATGTAGCATGGATTCTCAGAAAAAAGAAAAATCCATTCACTGACTCAAGAGACTGTGAAAAAAATGCATGTTAGCTATTATAGAGAAGGTAGTGACATTTGACAACGTAAGGAATCCATTACAAAAATGACAATGTTCAATACAAAAATCATGAGAACAGCCGAAATACTAGCAAGTGATGTTTTCAAAACCCTTTCAGAGAGATTAAAAAAGGCCGATGTAATGTTGCTAGCTGTTGAGGAATCCACCAATGGCGGCGACATCACACAACTATGTACGTGACATTTTTCGATGAGGAGTGCTATCGCGAGGACTTGCTCAGTCTAATTCCACTGGTGGGACAGGCAACAAGCAAGAAAGCAGAAAAAACATTATTAACTGTAATTATTATAAGTATCCATCCATCCATCCATCATCCAACCTGCTATTTCCTAACTGCAGGGTTGCGGGGGTCTGCTGGAGCCAATCCCAGCCAGCACAGGACGCAAGGCAGGAAGCAGACCCCAGGCAGGGAGCTAGCCCACCGCAGATGAGTATAAGTATTTAACTCACAAAATACCAATGACTGTATTTTGTATTAATCATGCTGATGAGAAGTATATGATTTTATACTTCTATATGATTTGATCTGCACTTAGGTAGGAAAGGAATATATGTTTATGCAAAGAATATGAGACTGATTTAATTCTTCTATGTGAAAGTGCTAACCTCTTGATATTAACAGAACACCCTGTGATAGTATAAATCAATGCGATCGTTTTCTTCACTCTTGCTTAAAAATATAAGACAAAATTGTCATGTATGAATTAATAAGGATTATTAATCTAATTAAACAAATACATTCTTATAACTGGGCGGCACGGTGGCGCAGTGGGTAGCGCTGCTGCCTCGCAGTTGGGGGACCTGGGTTCGCTTCCCGGGTCCTCCCTGCGTGGAGTTTGCATGTTCTCCCCGTGTCTGCGTGTGTTTCCTCCGGGCGCTCTGGTTTCCTCCTGCAGTCCAAAGACATGCAGGTTAGGTGGATTGGCGATTCTAAATTGGCCCTAGTGTGTGTTTGGTGTGTTTGTGTGTGTCCTGCGGTGGGTTGGCACCCTGCCCGGGATTGGTTCCTGCCTTGTGCCCTGTGTTGGCTGGGATTGGCTCCAGCAGACCCCCGTGACCCTGTGTTCGGATTCAGCGGGTTGGAAAATGGATGGATTCTTATAACTTTAATATCTTCACTAGATTATAATCTCTTTATAACTAATGCAATGAACTTTAAGAAAACTGCTTAAAATGGGTTTGTGTGTGTGTGCTGAGAAGGTCACATTCTTAAGAAAATGTAGGCGCCTGGTACTACTTTGTTTTTCTATACCCCCGTATGTCATAAATTAGATGTCACCTGTAATCTATGTATGACCTCAAAATGAACTGTTATGCTTTTTTCTGTTCCCTCTTTGGCTAATGAATAAGCTAGCTAATATAAGGAGGATTTTTTTCTTTAAAGCAAGACTGTCTGTTCTGATCAGCCAGTGGCACTGAGCTGGGGGGGGGCTCCAGTCTCTTCGGAGGCATGGGGGGGGCTGACAGTCTCTCTATCTCACCAAGAATAAAGAATAAAGAAATTGCTTTTTAATTTTAAATTGATGTTTATCTCGTCGTTTTCCGACTTCAGCGCTCACACAAGGGAAATCATTTTTTCAGAAAACTGTTTTATTTTTTAACAAAAACTGACTAGACCTGCTAGTAACAGATGGCACTCCTTTCATGGAGGGAAGGGTGCAGGGTCTGTCACCCTGCCTGGTTAAATTTGTGCTGCAGACGAAACCTTTACACTGTCTGATGCTTCAAAGCATTCTGTGTACAAAACTCATACAGGAGTTAAAATACAGTGGAATGTGTTATGTTGATGATCAGTTTCATCAGAGCAACGTTGAGCCTACAACACCGCTTGTTTAGCAAACTCCTACCTGACATGTCAGTTGAGCACAATGATTTACTTGTGCATGACAATGTTAGGAGGCTAAGTATGGGCAATGCACAAACGGGGTTGTGAACTCAGGCAAGAGATTGTTGGTTTTCTCCACAGCTGCCATCTTAAGAAAGTAGAGGCATTTATATACAAAATGCTAGAAGAGAAGTTCATGGTAGAAGTGTTCTTCCTGAATGAAATGTTCCAACATTTAAATGGAAGGACAAAGAATGGTCATGAATGAGAGTCATATGCCAGAAACTAAATTAGGAAAACAGATTGCCAAAGTACAAAACAGTCCAAAAAGTACAGATCAAATACTAACGTTCCTTGTCTAAAAATGCCTTTAACTACTGAAGCCAAAACCAAAAAAAAAAAGTAAAAAAAGGTTTTGTTTTTGATTCAGTACATGGAAACAGCAGGGTGCCAACTTTAATTAATATGATGAGAAGACTTAAAACGTCACAACCAAGCAAATAACCCATAATGAAATGGCTGAGGCCATGCCAAGACACCTATTAACAGAGCCAGCAGAACAAATGAGTGAGAAGATATCGCGAAGTTTGTTGTCATGACAACTAAAATATTTTCCATATATACATACTAACACTCGGATGTACACCTAGTAACCATGTAACACCATAGCAACTTCACACACAAAATGACAGATGCTCATACCAGCCGGAAACAGACATATAAACAACTACAAAGAAAATGGATTCACCATGAGCAGTAAAACTCCAAAATGGTAGAACTCATAATAATAATAATTTATTTAAGGGCCTTGCTCAAGGGCCCAACAGAGCAGACACTCTTTTGGCATTTACGGGATTCAAACCGGCAACCTTCCGATTGCCAGTACAGATCCCGAGCCTCAGAGCCACCACTCCGCTGAACTGGCAACCTTCCGATTACCAGTGCAGATCCCGAGCCTCAGAGCCACCACTCCGCCACTCATAAGGAAATACATGCACAAAATAGTGATAAAATGATGTGAAGGGATTCAGTAAGACTTTACCTAAAAATAAAATAAATCACATGTTTATTCTTCAGTTGTCAAAGGCAAGGATTTCGTTGTTGACACACACACAGAACCGAGCTGCAATGTTCCTGCATGTGTGTGTTGCTCATTTGCAGACAAGCCCTTTTATACAATTTGCATGACCTTCAGCAATTTACAACCTTTGTTAATAAGTATCTCATAAATGCTGATTAGACTCTAAACAAACAACCTGGTCTATCAGCATAAACATCATGTCCTTGAGAAACACCCAAGTCCATTCTGGACTGTACTTGTCACATCCAAAGAAGCTGAAACAAGCTAAAGTCTGTTTCATTTCCTCATATTTCGACTTTAAACTAATTAAGAAGAGAGATCTATAAGCATGATCGTTAAGCATAAAGGTGATATATAAAATAAAAATCAAATACATGAAGTAAGTTTTTCCATCAGCTAGAGTATCTTATCTGTCCATTAATTATTACTATGCGAAGCACTGCCAACTTAATGATGCAGACCTGTCCGGTGTGCTATTCCCAAAAAATAAGATTAAATGAGTAAATAAACTGTTTTTCCTGAGTTATTATGTGACCACAAACAACATGGCAAATACTGAGCCTGTGAACTACTACACCTGCACACAGGATGCAGGATCCCAAAATCTCCCAAACAGTCCCAGAATCTTTCAACCAGACCCCACGGATGCCATACGATGCAATACCATATTATGTCATTTGGAGCAGGGTCCTCAGAGGGGCTGGCCTATCCCAACAAGCATAGGGTACTACACAGGAACACCTGAATAAAAATGTTTTAATGTTCTAGTAAGAATAAATAATATCATCACAATTATCACCATGGAGCGGCTGCTGCTTCACCACCTGAGGCCACAGGTCCACCATGCTCTCGACCCTCTGCAGTTTGCATACCAGGAGAAGGTGGGAGCGGAGGATGCCATCATCTACAAGCTACACTGATCCCTCTCCCACTTGGACAGAGGCAGTGTGTGCAGTAAGAATTACGTTTCTGGACTTTTCTAGTGCCTTCTACACCATCCAACCTCTGCTCCTTAGGGACAAGCTGACAGAGATGGGAGTAGATTCATACCTGATGGCATGGATCATGGACTATCTTACTGACAGACCTCAGTATGTGCGTCTTGGGAACTGCAGGTCTGACATTGTGGTCAGCAACACAGGAGCGCTGCAGGGGACTGTACTTTCTCCGGTCCTGTTCAGCCTATATACATCGGACTTCCAATACGACTTGGAATCCTGCCAAATGCAAAAGTTCGCTGATGACACTGCTATCGTGGGCTGCATCAGAAGTGGGCAGGAGGAGGAGTATAGGAACCTAATCAAGGACTTTGTTAAATGGTGCGACTCAAACCACCTACAACTGAACACCAGCAAAACCAAAGAGCTGGTGGTGGATTTTAGGAGGCCCAGGCCCCTCACGGACCCCGTGATCATCAGAGGTGACTATGTGCAGAGGGTACAGACCTATAAATACCTGGGAGTGCAGCTGGATGATAAACTGGACTGGACTGCCAATACTGATGCTCTGTGCAAGAGAGGACAGAGACAACTATACTTCCTTAGGAGGCTGGTGTCCTTCAACATCTGCAATAAGATGCTGCAGATGTTCTATCAAACGGTTGGAGCGAGCGCCCTCTTCTACGCGGTGCTGTGCTGGGGAGGCAGCATAAAGAAGAGGGACACCTCACGCCTGGACAAACTGGTGAAGAAGGCAGGCTCTATTGTATGCACGGAGCTGGACAGTTTGACATCTGTTGCAGAGCAACGGGTGCTCAGCAGGCTCCTGTCAATCATGGATAATCCACTGCATCCACTGAACAGTATCATCTCCAGACAGAAGAGCAGTTTCAGCGACAGACTGCTGTCACTGTCCTGCTGCACTGACAGACCGAGGAGATCGTTTCTCCCTCACACTATGTGACTCTTCAAATCCACCGGGGGCAGGGGGGTAAAACGTTAATATTATACAAAGTTATTGACTGTTACACCTGCCTCACACTCTCCACCTTGTACTTTTTAACTTGCACTGTGTTTTTATCACTATGCTGCTGCTGGAGTATGTGAATTTTCCCTTGGGGATTAATAAACTATGATTAATAAAGTATCTATCTATCAATCAATGGTTGTCCTGAGTATCTTCCATCATTTACTCTATACATAAATTAATAATCTAGCCAAAAATAATCTAATCCAGTAATAATACATCTATCTTCATAACCCGTATTTCCCGGGCAGGGATGTAGGGTAGCTGGAGACTATCCCAGGAAACAGCGAGCACAATGCATTAACACATCTGGACAGGTTGCCAGTCCACCACAGGGCAAACACACACATGGCCAGTTTAACAGCACATTGAATACTGAAATGCATAAAAGAGGTAATGGAATAGATTTTGTGCCTGATAGCTTATTGTATTCTTCTATCAGGTATTAAGTAAGAGCAAGATGGGCCCATAAACCACAACATTGAAGTTTCCAAATACTACCCATCCATTCCACAGTCCTATACTTTAAAACTTGCATGGAGGTTGTAAAACTTTCCCATTGGGATTAATAAAGTATCTATCTATCTATCTAAAACATTTCTACCTTTAAAAGGCACATGACCCCATATGTCAACATTCTTACTCCATTTTCAATATGCAATAGTCCTAATGCCCCCTTCATTTGATGTCAGCTCAGTTTCCATCCAACATTCCTGTTTCACTGACTAAAACAAACAGGAAGGCTGACTTCCTGACAGGATGTGTTTTGCTTCAACAGATGAATTGTGGACAAAAGAAAGCACAGTATTTATAAGATGACAGTTCCTGCTTTTCATTATTAACCACACGTCAGGAATCTCTGTGAGACAGTAAACTGGAAAATAAGGGAAGAGGTGTAACTTCACTAGGTGGAAGTTATTGCAGCAGAACGACATCTGAGCCAATTATGGGTTAAGTCAGGAGGGGCATCCGGTGTAAAATTTTGCCAAACCAATATGTGGACAATACAAATTTCCATACCGGATATGTCGAGCCCCGGGTTAACAACGACCGCCACCAGTACTGTTAGCCAACAGGGTGCTGACGGAAATTGGGCTACTGTTGGCCGAAAAAGGAGAAGAAGAGGGGGGAGACATGTCCGGAGAGAGGAGGAAGGTAACTAAAGAGAGTGGAACTGAGGGTAGAAACTTTGAATGTTGGCAGTATGACTTGTAAGGGGAGAGAGTTAGCAGATAAGATGGAGAGAAGGAAAGTTGATATATTGTGCGTGCCAGAGACTAAATGGAAGGGGAGTAAGGCCAGGTGGATTGGAGGTGGATTCAAATTGTTCTATCATGGTATGGATGGGAGGAGAAATAGGGTAGGAGTTATTCTGAAGGAACAGTATGTCAAGAGTGTTTTGGAGGTGAAAAGAGTGTCAGACAGAGTAATGATTATGAAGCTGGAAATTGGAGGTGTGGTGATGAATGTTGTTAGCGCATATGCCCTGCAAGTTGGGTGTGCGATGGATGAGAAAGAAGATTTTTGGAGTGAGTTGGATGAAGTGATGAACAATGTACCCAAGGGACAGAAAGTGGTAATTGTAGCGGATTTCAATGGACATGTTGGTGAAGGGAACAGAGGAGACGAGGAGGCGATGGGTAGGTATGGTGTCAAAGAGAGAAATGAAGAAGGCTGAGTTTATGGGGAAGGTAAAACAGGCACTGGGTGGCAGTGAAGAGTTACCAGACAGTTGGGCAACTACAGCAGAAGTAGTAAGGGTGACAACAAGAAGGGTACTTGGAGTGACATCTGGATAGAGGAAGGAGGAAAAGGAAACCTGGTGGTGGAATGGGAAAGTACAGGAGAGTATACAGAGGAAGAGGATGGCGAATAAGAAGTGGGATAGTCAAAGAGATGCAGAAAGTAGACAAGAGTACAAGGAGATGAAGAGAGAGGTGGCGAAGGCTAAAGAAAAAGCATATGATGAGTTTTCTAAGAGGTTGGACATTAAGGAGGGAGAAAAGGACCTGTACCGGTTGGCTTAACAGAGGGACCATGCTGGGAAAGATGTGCAGCTGGTTAGGGTGATAAAGGATAAAGATGGAAATGTACTCACAAGTGAGGAGAGTATGTTGAGCAGATGGAAAGATGTACTTTGAGAGGCTTATGAATGAAAAGAATGAGAGAGAGAAGGTTGGATGATGTGGATAGTGAATCAGGAAGTGCAATGGATTAGCAAGGAGGAAGTAAAGACAGCTATGAAGAGAATAATAATTCTTTGCATTTATATAGCACTTTTCTCACTACTCAAAGCGCTCAGCAATTGCAGGTTAAGGGCCTTGCTCAAGGACCAAAAAGAGCAGAGTCCCTGTTGGCATTTACGGGATTTAAACCGGCAACCTTCCAATTGCCAGTGCAGCTCCCTAGCCTCACAGCCACCAATGAATGAAGAATGGAAAGGCTGTTGGTCCAGATGACATACCTATGGAAGCATGGAGGTGTTTAGGAGAGATGGCAGTGGAGTTTTTAACCAGATTGTTTAATGGAATCTTGGAAAGTGAGAGGATGCCTGAGGAGTGGAGCCGATATTTAAGAATAAGGGGGATGTGCAGGACTGTAGTAACTAAAGGTGGATAATATTGATGAGCCACAGCATGAAGTTATGGGAAAGAGTAGAAGAAGCTAGGTTAAGAAGTGAGGTGATGATTAGTGAGCAGTGTGGAAGTGTAAAATACGCCAAATATTCTCAGCTTGAAAGAATGCCCTAGGAGTCGAAGGATAGGCAAACAGAGTAATTAGTTTATTGCAATAAACAACAACACAGACTCAACTCAATTAAGTCAAACTGAACTGAGCCCGGAACAAGCCAAAAGTTACAGTTTATATTATCATTTCTTATCATCCTGACCTTGTTTACGACAGCTCATTCACTGCTTATTTTGACTCCTTTCTGCAGCTGGCCTCTTTCAAGTTTTCATGGAAACCATCAATATTCCAGGTGTTTTGTTATTCGCCTTCACCTTTTGCTTCAGTTATTTTCTAGCCGGCCTTCAACTTGCAGGTGTTCCCCCTTCTCTGCTCTTAGGCTGTCTTTATCATTCTCCCGCTTCTCTGTCCCTCAACTTCATCAGATATTGGTGGTTTCAGCTAAGCTTTAATTAAAAAAGAAATATGGCATGTGATTTTATTTAACTATTTCCTTGGTATACCTGACTTGTATCAACGTTTGCACTAAGGTTAATTCTTATAAGTTTTCATATCTACTTATGCTAATACATGAATATAATAACTTCTTATTTTCCATAGCAGCAGTGTCGTTTCATGCCAAGAAAGAGCACCACAGATGCAATGTTTGCTCAAAGGATGTTGATGACGAAGTATAGAGAAGGCCAGAAGGAGTTGCATTGTGTTTTTGTGGACCTGGAGAAAGCTTATGACAGGGTGCCTCGAGAAGAGCTGTGGTATTGTATGAGGAAGTCAGGAGTGGCAGAGAAGTACGTAGGAGTTGTACAGGATATGTATGAGGGAAGTGTGACAGTGGTGAGGTCTGCGGTAAGAGTGATGGATGCATTCAAGGTGGAGGTGGGATTACATCAGGGATCGACTCTGAACCCTTTCTTATTTGCAATGATGGGACAGGTTGACAGAGGAGATTAGACAGGAATCCCAGTGGACTATGATGTTTGCTGATGACATTGTGATCTATAGTGATAGTAGGAAGCAGGTTGAGGAGACCCTGGAGAGGTGGAGATATGCTCTAGAGAGAAGAGGAATTAAGGTCAGGAGGAACAAGACAGAATACATGTGTGTAAATGAGAGGGAGGTCAGTGGAATGGTAAGGATGCAGGGAGTAGAGTTGGCGAAGGTGGATGAGTTTAAATACTTGGGATCAACAGTACAGAGTAATGGGGAGTGTGGAAGAGAGATGAAAAAGAGAGTGCAGGCAGGGTGGAATGGGTGGAGAAGAGTATCAGGAGTGATTTGTGACAGACGGGCATCAGCAAGAGTGAGAGGGAAGGTCCACAGGACGGTAGTGAGACCAGCTATGTTATATGAGTTGGAGACGGTGGCACTGACCAGAAAGCAGGAGACAGAGCTGGAGGTAGCAGAGTTAAAGATGCTAAGATTTGCACTGGGTGTGACAAGGATGGATAGGATTAGAAATGAGTACATTAGAGGGTCAGCTCAGGTTGGATGGTTGGGAGACAAAGTCAGAAAGGCAAGATTGCGTTGGACATGTGCAGAGGAGAGATGCTGGGTATATTGGGAGAAAGATATTAAGGACGGTGCTGCCAGGTAAAAGGAAAGCCTAAGAGAAGGTTTATGGATGTGGTGAGAGAAGACATGCAGGTGATGGGTGTGACAGAGTAATATGCAGAGGCCAGAAAGATATGAAAAAACAAAATCTGCTGTGGCAACCCCCAACAGGAGCAGCCAAAAGAAGAAGAAGTGCACAGTGCCACCCTTTTTATGACATCAGTAACACACACCTTGGAGGGATGGTAGCGATGTTGTATCAACTGTTGTCCAGAATGGTGGAGCGCATGAAAAGGAAGATGGTGTTAGGGGGGGAAACACGCAAAATAAAGTGAACATGTAGAAAACGCTTCAAAACCAAGTATTTTCATAAACTGATTCAGTCACTAAAAACCATATAATAGTTTTGGGACTGTTTTGTACTTTGACAATGGTGTGGGGGTGGCAATAAATATAGATCATAACACACAATGCGTGTGGAGTACAGGCCAAAGAGGTTATGTGTAAGCTTTATAATGCACTGGTAAGGCCTCATCTGGAGTACTGTGTGCAGTTGCAGTCAAGACAATGAGGAAGAGTGACTAGGCTGATTTTCCAGGACTAAGTGGTGTGAGCAATGATGAGATTTTAAAGGACATGGACCTTTTCAGTTTAAACAAAGAGAAAGAGGTGACATGACAGAACTGTTTAAAATTGTAATAGGAATTGGCAGAGTGGATACAGGCTGTTACTTTAAAATCAATTTCTCAATAACAACACAGGGACCCAGATGGAAACTTAAGGGGAAATTTTGCACTAAACTTCAACACGCTTTCTTCAATTGTAGACATAAGCCTTAAATTACCAAGTAGTGCGTTAAGACAGTTGGGACTCTGAAAACCAACTTTCAAATCTCATCAAAATTTTGGCATTGGCAAGCTTGTTGGGCTGAATGGCCTTCTCTCATCAAAACTCTTCTAATGCATTTCAAATATTCCCAGGACTGAAGAAGGTGGTGTCTAGATGTAGGCTCAGTCATTAATCTCTAGTCCTGTAGGTAATAGACCCTACAAGAGCTACGGAAGGCTCAGAGGTTAAATGAAGAGTTGGTTATTGCCTGGCATTCCCTGAGGAGTAACAGGACCACCTTTATGGGGAAGTGATCTCATGACTTGGTCATAACTGGCCCACAGTGGGTTGAAACTGTTTTGATCCAGCGGGCTCATTGAGTCTAGAAACAAGATAAAGCAATGGCTCATTGGCTGAGGGAAAGAAAGGGGAGGTGAGATAAGGAGTGCTTGGTGGTACTTGAGAGGTGGACAGGTAGATAAAGATTTATTTACTTATTTATCTATTTATTTAAACAGCTTCTGTAAAAAGCTAAATTTCCCACTGGGGACAAATAAAGTTCCATCTATCTATAAGTCACACTATCTGGAGGGCAAGGGCTCAACACATTTTGATCTAGGGTCAGAGTAACTTTAAGGTGTACAGTCTTCTGTTTTGTGTTACACTTTGGGTCAATCGTGTGTTTCTTTTGAGGCCAGAAGGGGTTAAAACAAATGTTTGTGGAAGTCTAGACTGTCAACCGATATTAACTTCGTATCGTATATTTTATTCTTTAACTTTCCCATACTGAGACTCTTGATATACTTTATTAGCTGCCATATGACCTCCATGCTACATGCACTAAAAATACATACACAAATATTTAACAAGTTAGCCATTTGTAGAACTGCAGTGGATAAATTCAGACTTGAGGCTTCTCAGTGGGACTTGTAACATTTAATCTTTCTTATTGTTCCTTATCCAAGTGAAAACCATCATACTTGCATAAACACGGTGCTGCAGAGAGGCAGCAAAGTATAAAGCAGGTATTTAACGGATATAAGCAGGTCAGAAAATAATACAAATACTGTGATTCAGTTAGGGCTGTAGCCATAGGCATAAGCAAATGTTAGCATGAATGTCTTCCTCTTACAGAACCAGCTTAAAGAGTTCAAATGCAGGAACTTGTGACCAATTGTCCTTTATTTCAGGTCTAGTCTGGGTTTCTGTGTTCTTGACGAACTCATTTTAAAATAACAGTCTCAATCCACTGTACTAATTCCCTTCATAATTTTAAAAACTTCAATACTAGATAGGACAACTTTGCTGGAATTGATTCTGCTTGCTTTTCACTAAATTTGAACACGTGTAACTGAAATTTAATAGAAACGCGTCAGAACGCGTGTGGGCCTGGTCAGAAAAAAATCCTATAAAACTCTTGCAGTTAGGGTTAAAAAAAATCAGACACTAGGCATACATCAAGTTCTGCCCAATAGTCTCAGTTATGCATGTAGAATTACAAATAAATCCTTATTTCTGTGAGACAAACAAATGAGCCTGTCTTTGAACAAGTGACACTATGTGAAGTAGCGCAGCAGTCAGCATCTGTCTGTCTATTACTTGTAGGTTGCATCTCAGATGTGGATTACTCAAAGTTAATGTGAGCATTCAAAGCACTCAACACAGAATCTAAACACTTTTAGTTGGTAAAGAGTTGTACCAGACATGAGCTTTTATTTTAATGCATAAAATGTGTGAAAACTAAATAAATTTAGTAGCATTAAATAGGAAGTTCTAGTGCACAAACACAAATATTGCTTACCAATACAGATAAAATCATTTTTCTATCACTGCAAAACTTTGCCATATGTTGAATGATCGATTTCCAAAGTGGTGAATAAGAAGCAAAGTTGAAGCTACACACCTTACCAGGGAAACACTTGATCTCAAAGTAATCCTACAATTAAGAAAACAATAGGCAAGACACAATGACACCACTCAGTCCTGTGCTTAGAACAAGAGAGTGGAAGAGATTAGAGGTGGTCTTCTGTTGCAACTGCAGAATTTTTCATTCTCTAGGGAATGACCCACAGCCTCAAATCATATTCTGTTGTTTCACAGTTCACAATTATTCAAATAATTATTAAAGCTATTTATCACACCCTAAAATTGCCAAGATCCAGAGTGTAACCTCAACAACAGACTGAAGATGGTAGCTTCATCCATCCAAAATGCTGATGCCTATCCCAACATCTCTGTCAGCGATGGGATGCCAGTTTATAGCATGTCACTGACGGGAAATCTTCCAACCTGCTCGATTTCACTGTTGTTAATTTATCAGTTATACACTACTTTTGGAACAAATAAACAGCGGAAAAAAATTCCCAAGATATTAAATGGATGTGAGGAAAAGGTGCAAACCCCTTAAACAAACAAACAAAAAAAAAAAAAACAATCCTAAAAAAACAATCGTTATGCACACACATACTATCTACATATATTAAGTGCTACTGTCTGTCTATCTGTTGATTACTCACAAATGAATGGGGCTAGAACTTTGGTCCAGGTCTTAAAATCAAGTCGAGTTTTGAAAGTCCCTAAATTCCTAGTCGACCACACATCTTGGTAGTTTATTCCAAATGTCTGTGGGTCTATGTATTAAGAAAATCTTCCTAATGTTTGTGAGAAATTTATCCTTGACAAGTTTCCAACTATATCCCCATGTTCTTGATGAACTCTTTTTAAAGTCACCATTTCGATCCACTGTACTATTTCCCTTCATAACGTTAAACACTACAACCATGTCTCCTCTTTTTGTTTAAACTGTAAAGGCTCTGCTCTTTTTATCTTTCCTTATAATTCATCACCTGTAGCCCTGTAATCAACCTAGTCACTCTTCTACCACTTCTATGTCTTTTTTGTAGCCTGGAGACCAAAACTGCACACAGTACTCCAGATGAGGCTTCACTAGTGTGTTATAAAGCTTGAACCTCCTTGGACTAGTACTGCAAAACATCAGGGCGTTAAATAAACCAAACATTCTGTTAGCCTTCTTAATGGCTTCCGAACACTGTCTGGTAGTTTATCATGTCAAGGCCACTTGCTCTTTTTTATTGAATGCAGTTATCTCATCTCAGCCAGTCAATAGCAGATACCAAGGCTGTATGCAGCATGGCAAGACCAACGCTGTACTTTAGGCTGGTACAGTTATTGAAGACATGGGCCATGGTTTGCTGTTGTCCACAGGAACACAGCAGGTTGTCACGATACCCCCATCTATGTAGGTGTGCTGCCAACCCCTGTTCATTAACGGTTCAGTGTGACTCAGTCCCGCCCGGGAAGGAGAAAACCTGGCATGCATTTTGCCGGGTCGCTGATCAGGAAAGAGTTTGCAGGACAGTCTTCCTCCCATAGCTTATCACTGTGACTCTTAAATCCTTTTCAGAAGGTGTATTTTTGATTTTCAGACCACCCATTGTGTATTCAAACCTAACATTTTTACTTCTTACACCTAGCTTGGTATCATCTGCAGACTTAATACATATATCTATATATATTTGCAGCTGGAGATCCACAAAGGAAGAAAACGAAATACGTATCAAAAGTAGTTTTTTTATTCCTGAGCTTTCAACCCCTGTCAGGGGCCTTCAGAGGATAATGCTTAGACTTACAAGAATCAAAGGCAATATATAGCAAAACATTATGTGGGGGCTAAGTCAGTGTGATCAGAAGGGGGGAGGGGTATTGGGTGTACAGTTTATTTATTATGAACATGTTCTTCTTAGGCGGCACGGTGGCGCAGTGGTAGCGCTGCTGCCTCGCAGTTAGGAGACCTGGGTTCGCTTCCCAGGTCCTCCCTGCGTGGAGTTTGCATGTTCTCCCCGTGTCTGCGTGGGTTTCCTCCGGGCGCTCCGGTTTCCTCCCGCAGTCCATAGACATGCAGGTTAGGTGGATTGGCGATTCTAAATTGGCCCTAGTGTGTGCTTGGTGTGTGGGTGTGTTTGTGTGTGTCCTGCGGTGGGTTGGCACCCTGCCCGGGATTGGTTCCTGCCTTGTGCCCTGTGTTGGCTGGGATTGGCTCCAGCAGACCCCCGTGACCCTGTGTTCGGATTCAGCGGGTTGGGAAATGGATGGATGGATGGATGTTCTTAAGTTTGCATATGCTGGATTTATGTCCAAGTGTCTGTTGATGGCGTTCTCATTTGATAGCCAAGATTCGGCCAGCTCTCTGACACTTTTAGTACTTAGCCTTAAATTTTACTTGTACATTGTCCCAGTTAAATGTATGTCCTGTTGATTTAGTATGCGTGTAGATCAGTGATAGTGAGTTCCTTCCTTCTGACAGCATTGCAATGTTCCTGTATACGTGTTGCGATTCTTTTTGAAGTTTGTTCTATGTATACCACTGGGCAAGAACTGCATGGAATACTATAAACTGCGCTTCGTGTTTCTGCTGTTGATTTCTTGTTTTTAGCATTAAAGAGGACTGTGCACAGATTTTTCGTGGGTTTGTGAAAGCTCAGGAATAAAAAACTACTTTTGATACGTGATTCATTTTCTCCCTTTGTGGATCTCCAGCTGCAGGATCTCCAGCTGCAAATATGAAAACCGTATCACAGACCTTCTCTTCCATATATACTATATATATATATATATATATATACAGTGATCCCTCGCTATATCGCGCTTCGCCTTTCGCGGCTTCACTCCATCGCGGATTTTATATGTAAGCATATTTAAATATATATCGCGGATTTTTTGCTGGTTCGCGGATTTCGGCGGACAATGGATATTTTAATTTCTGGTACATGCTTCCTCAGTTGGTTTGCCCAGTTGATTTCATACAAGGGACGCTATTGGCAGATGGCTGAGAAGCTACCCAACTTTTCTCCGTCTCTCTCTTGCGCTGACTTTCTTTGATCCTGACGTATGGGGGATTGAGCAGGGGGGCTGTTCGCAAACCTAGACGATACGGACACTCGTCTAAAAATGCTGAAAGATTATCTTCACGTTGCTACCTTCTGTGCAAGCTGCTTCCTAAAGCGACATGCTGCACGGTGCTTCGCATACTTAAAAGCTCGAAGGGCACGTATTGATTTGTGCTTGTTTGTTTTTCTCTGGCTCTCTATCTCTCTCTCTGCTCCTGATGGAGGGGTGTGAGCTGCCGCCTTCAACAGCTTTGTGCTGCGGTGCTTCGCATACTTAAAGGCTACAGCCCTATTGATTTGTTTGCTTTTTTTCTCTCTCTCTGACATCTGCTCCTGACTTGAAGAGGAAGATATGTTTGCATTCTTTTAACTGTGAGACGGAACTGTCATCTCTGTCTTGTCATGGAGCACAGTTTAAACTTTTGAAAAAGAGACAAATGTTTGTTTGCAGTGTTTGAATAACGTTCCTGTCTCTCTACAACCTCCTGTGTTTCTGCGCAAATCTGTGACCCAAGCATGACAATATAAAAATAACCATATAAACATATGGTTTCTACTTTGCGGATTTTCTTATTTTGTGGTTGGCTCTGGAACGCAGCCCCCGCGATGGAGGAGGGATTACTGTATATATATATATATCCATCCATCCATTTTCCAACCTGCTGAATCCGAACACAGGGTCACGGGGGTCTGCTGGAGCCAATCCCAGCCAACACAGGGCACAAGGCAGGAACCAATCCCGGGCAGGGTGCCAACCCACCGCAGGACACACACAAACACACCCACACACCAAGCACACACTAGGGTCAATTTAGAATCGCCAATCCACCTAACCTGCATGTCTTTGGACTGTGGGAGGAAACCGGAGCGCCCGGAGGAAACCCACACAGACACGGGGAGAACATGCAAACTCCACGCAGGGAGGACCTGGGAAGCGAACACGGGTCTCCTAACTGCGAGGCAGCAGTGCTACCACTGCGCCACCATAGATAGATAGATATATATATATATAGATATATATATATATAGAGAGAGAGAGAGAGATCAAAATTTTAATAAAAATAAAAAAAGGAATAACCTTGGAGTTCAATCATCACCCCAAAAGTGGATTGAAGACATCACATAGTATATGTGTACCAAATTTCAGATCAATAGTTCAAACGGTTGTGAGCTACAGGTGATTTAAAATCCTGGACAGAAAAACAAACAGCCATGGTAGCGTATTATATATAAAGATATCTGTAGATTAAAATTTTAATTTTTCATCAGAACCCAAGTGGAAGCCATATGGGTATCTTCTAAGCACTATTGAGGAGGTGCTGAGCTATGGACAGAAAGTGGCACAAAAGGATACATACATACATATGTATATGTAAATATATTTTGGTAACATTGGCAGGATGGACCAGAGAGAAATGAATGATACAGTATTATCTAGTTGGCATCCTACTGTAGCAGTGAAATAAAAATCTGGTCCGAGTGGTGAGCCAAGAGTTTGGATGTGGCGGTTCTGATAAGCACATATTTACTGAAAAGGCTTTGGTGGAGCATCTCTATTGCAAAAGCCCTTAGCATGTGTGTATGGCTGAAAGTCAGCCTTGGCTTAGATCGGCTCACAGAGCAGGGGAATGTGTCACAGGCAGTGTTGCTATGAACTCCAGGTGAGAAGAGGATCCTCTCTGTGGGATGTAGGAAGGGTCTGGGTCAGATGTAGGTGGGGATGGATATGCAAGACTAGGTGTTTGCAGACAGACATGAAATGGTAGTACAGAGTAAGTGCTACTCCCCTGTATTTTGGTACAGTTGGGTGTTATTAACCTTGTACTTTAATTAAAGAAATACAATTACTGGCAAACTGAATAAACAGCCACACATCTAACATCATACCTACCCTAAATGCAAAAACTTTGTCACCCCAACCCATAGCAAAGGGGGGTTGCAAATGAGTGGGGTAAGGAGGAGTAGGAGGAGCGGGTGCAGCCCAAATACATCTAAGTGGCAGACGAATTATAAGGGGTCTCGGGCACAAAATAAACAGTCCTGTTAAGGGCTACCTACCATCAATGTTGTCAAGAATCATGGTAGATATTATTTGCACCTTGGTTGCACTCGTTAACCTAAAATGCACTTCAGTTGATGCCAAACCACAAGCAGATCATATTTGTTTATTAATAAGCAGAAAGCTATGCCTGATAGCCATGTTATCATCATGGTCATCCAACCCCACCCCATCCCATGGCAAAGAGGAGTTGCAAATGAGCGTGGTAAGGAGTAGGTGAAGCCCAAATAGATCTAAGTGGCAGACAAATTATAAGGGGTCTCGGGCACAAAATAACTAACAGTCCTGTTAAGGGCTACCTACCATTACTGTTGGTTGTCAAGAGTCATGGTAGATATTATTTGCACCTTGGTTGCGCTCGTTAACCTAAAATGCACTTCAGTTGATACCAAACCACAAGCAGATCATATTTGTATATTAATAAGCAGAACGCTACACCAGATAGTCATGTTATCGTCATAAAATCGTTATTTGCAATTCCTGTTGCACCAGTTACAAAGAGGCTCTTCCTCTGACAATGCAAGTCGCTAACCGATGAGAACACATCCACGAGTAAAGGAAAAAAAAAAAAGGCATCAGTTTTCATTTCCTGCACAAAACGCAGCACAGCATAGTTCGTGATGTTGTCGCGTCCCCTCCCCCCTTTGCTTGATCAATTAACAGAATACCATCCTTACGCAGCTTTTCACAGCTGTCAGATTCAGTCTTTCTCCATGATTTACAAGAGTCCGCTGCTATACGCTGAATTATATAATTAGCAGGGATCGTAGGATTTCCAGCAAACAGAGATCGGTGTCCTAGAGTTACTCCTCCAGCTCGATGTTGTAAATTCTGGGTCGCTACTTATTTTCCGGACTATGTCTTTGTGGCACGGAACACGGAAATTACTGCGCGACTTTAAAATGCATATGAACACAGTGACGGCTACGGGATTAATTGTTAGCTGTAAAGCGCCCCGCGATGGTATAGTCTACATTACAATATGCAAATAGCAATTGATCGAAGGTTGTAGGAAAACTCCGCCTGCTCCATTCTTTCGTTACTTTTAACCAGGGTGAATGTTAAATACAGGCTTATTTAAAATAGAAGTTATAACATACAATTACTAATGAAGAATTGCCGACGGATTAGGTGCGCTCCGCAGCTTCGAAACTCTCCCATTTATCAAAATATAGAACTTTTTCACCCCTTTCAATAAATCAAGCAGACAGAACAATGTTGCTGATGAGCAACATCCTACTTTCACCCTACTTTCTCCTGTAACGTCAGAGAAGAACTTACGATATTGATTACTACTCACAATGACGTAAAAAAAACGGACGAACTGAATACTCACGTGATAAAATGAGGCATTAATAAATGTACTCCAAGGTTTTATTGAAAATCGCGAAAACAAACAGCGACAGTCAATGAGAAACCCATTAGCGGAGTAAGGCTACTGCCCGAGTCCCTCCCTCTTCATTTGAGAAAGGACCCCACCTCCACTCTCCATTATCAAAGGAAAAGGGGCAAAAACCACACACGGTCTCTGCACTTCAAAAGGTACCTGGTGAGTTACTGAATGAGCTGACTTCCAAGCAACTTCTCTTTCACTGAATCGCAGACGCGCTATTTAAAGGGCTGGCAAGACTCCGCATTAAGAGATTAACGTGTCGTCACATCGCGATAATAGAATAAAGGGTTATGTGCAGTCCGCAAAATTATGCCAGAACACATGTTTTACCGTTAGCATCGATTTGCATATGTCACACATGTTTTACCGTTAGCATCGATTTGCATATGTCACATGATGTTTGCTACCAATGTATAGCTAGCGGAAAAACTTTTTAAGTGTATGGAGATCATTAGCATACTACCCTAATTCTCGCAGCCCGGTTAGTTTTAAAATGTATCGATTCTGTTTGGCAGATGCGCATGAACTAATCAAGAAACAGATCAAATTTTACGTTTTATAACGTCTTTCATAATTCGTTTAACAAGGATTGCATGAGACAGTGGAAGCGAATTCACATCAATAAGAAAGCACAGAACCTACAAAAATACACAGACTGAGAAGGTTTTAAAATGTTTCTAAATGTTTTTTTATTATTATTTAAGCCATATTTGGAGATGAAACCACGTACATTTTGTTAACAAATTCATTATAAATGACACGTTAACCATCCTGAGATTTTACACTATGAAACAAATAAAAGAACGCGAGGGCAGCATTTTGGGTCAATGTGTGAGGAGTTTGTCCGTTCTCGCTGTAAGTGTGGGGGTTCTTTTTCCAAACAAGCTGGGTGAAATGGGGCGTCCACTTTGGCCACGGTGTATGTGTGGACCCAATGGTCCAGTGTAGCTTTGCATGTGTACTGAAAAATTCAGAGCCCACGGTTAGGCAATTCAAAAGGTACTTCAAGTTACCCAAAACTGTTATCTGCTTATTTTTCAATAACAACAAAGTTTACAAATACTAGCCTTCATGCTGTTGTCATGCTTTTAAAATGCAACACTATCTGTCAATCGTCTAATCTACATTTATTGAACCCAAGTGAAACTGCAATAGAGAATTTTACAGAATTGTATCTGTATGAAAAAAATGTCATATGCATAAATATAACGTTATCAAACAGAAACCTTTGTTTCTTTTATTTGATCTCGCGTTCACAGCGTAGAAAAAAAATCTTAAACGAATCGCATTGTACTTCGTTCTACACATGTCAATGAAAGGCGGCAGAGTCGAGCTTTACTGCGTTTAAGTTCACAAGAGGCGAGCACCAAGTGACGGGCCAACCTTGCTTTTATTACAGTCCTTATCAAGAGTTTACCGCACGTAGCTTATCCGTCATCCTTCTCTGACTGTCAGCATTCCATTCCCTCAATTCCGCTTCCCACTGACTCCACCGATATTTTTTTAGTTTAATGGGTGTGACGCTCATCGCTTGACGTGCCCTGTCTCTGCCTAGTACTTGCTTAGTGTTCACCATCACTGTTTCAGCCCTAAAGCTTCCATTCACCATATAGAAGAGAGGAGTTTATAAATATGAAATTAACGGATAATACAATTCGTATTTGTGACTCCTATATTTCTGAATGAGTTGGGTTAAAAAATAATGGAAAAAGCAGCATGGATTGAACAAAACATACGGATTATGGAAGGTCTTCGTTGTGAATAAAATAATCACTACCATATCACCTTATTTTGAAAAGAAATTAAATATAAGTAAAAAAATACTTTTACCTTACTTTAAAATGTAACAGAGTCAGATCGAGTCAACTATGGGACGGAAGAGATGGTAAAAACTGTAGAGGGTTACATTTATTACATAATACTACAACAGATACAAAGCGTCCCGTTTCCACGTCACTGTAAATAAATATCGTAATAAAGGCAACATTTTGTCATGTTAAATATTGTAATTAAGTGGCACATTAATTACTTCAGAACTACAATTACCCGCACTCTTCAGATTTTGTGCGACGGTTTCGCTGTGACGCTTGCAGTAAAGAGGTGAAAAAAAAAAGATCTCAGAACCACGTGACTTCAACACCATCGATGTGAGAAGGATTCTATCGATCGAAATGGCTACAACCGAAGGACAAAGAATTCTGGGAAGTCGAGGTGAAAAGCCCCGCCCATTGACCGGCACTATTTGCATATTGAGAACTTGAAAATGAAAACGCAGTGAGCAGCAGGTAGCGCCAGTGATTATTTGCGTTTTACTTTTAATTTATTGAGCTTCATTGCTGTTCAGGCTGAAAATGAAATTGCAAATACCGCTATTTCATTTTATTTTTAATTTTTGCAACATTCTTTTGCATAGACTTTGAAAATTAAATGGTAAATTGTGTTTTTTCCATATTAATTTTTGCAGCATTCTTGCGCGTAGACTTTGAAAATGGAATTGCAAAGGAGAGATTGCATTTTCATTTTATAATTTTAATTTTCATTTCCTTTTTTGCAGAAAATACCTCCCATACAGTTACAACTTGGAGCATGAACATGACCCAGAAGATTCAAAATTCAAATTAAGCACTATGTCCACTTTGTGGACGATCACCAGTCAAAATAACCGTACTTGTGAGAGCCTGTCCTCTATGCTTTGACAGCTGAAAGTGTCGTGGCAGAGGTACGGCACCCAGTCTTCAAAAGAAGTCACACGGAGTTTCAGGATTACAGCAAAATCAGGCTTTAATGCGTGATGCACACACGGACTCAAATCAAGTGAAATGAGTGCCCAATGATGAGTAAAAGATATTTTTATTACAATTCTTATCTCCCAAAACATTTGTCTTTGACCCTGCCCTCCTGCCTCTAACTGGTTCCACTCAATGAGCGTAGCATCTTTCCCTGTACATCATATACGCTTGACAGTGCCTAATCCTGCCTTGCACCGTTTCAGTGGTTGCCACCAATATTTCTAACCTCAAGTTCACATTTCTTATCTGAAAGAAGAGAGGAATTCACTCTCCCCATCCTTATGCACATACCTGACCATTGGCTTATAATATATTGGTGGTTTCCAGCTTATTCGGATACATAAAAAATATACAGGCCGAAGCTTTTCCAGTTTAACCCTTACAGTGCTCGTACTTATTAAAGTATAATACTTATCTCTTTATGTGCTCATGATTCTTTTTAAATGCATATTAATCAACAGTAGTGTAAATATATCTCTCTATAACAGTCAGTCAGTCATTTTCTAACTTGCTTTGTCCTGAACAGGGTTGCAGGAGTCTGCTGGAGGGCTCAAAGCAAGGAACATTGCAGGGCAGACACCCACACACCCACACAAACCAGGCCAATTTCAAATTGCCAATTCACCAGAGCACCTGCAGGAAACCCACACAGACACGGGGAGGACCTAAGATGCAAACCCTAGTCCCCTTACTGTGAGGCAGCAGCCCTACATTATTCCCATATAACAACTGCTCAGTACATTTTTATTAAATTTTTATAATTTCAACATTGTCCCCAAAACACAGAAACAAGTAAACAACAACTCCCTTAATTAGGCTAGGTGTCCAATTAAAAACATAAGTTGGTTAAAACAAAAACCTGCAGCAATTATGGGTCCCCGGGACCGAGTTGGGAACCAATGACTTACATCAGTGGTGTCGAACCCCAGGCTTGGAGGGCCGCAGCGGCTGCAGGTTTTCATTCTAACCCTGTTCCTAATCAGAGAGCCGTTTTCATTGCTAATTAATTTCTTCTCCCTTCATTTTAATAGCCCTGTTTTCAAGGATTCAGTCTTCTGAATTGATTCTTTTCTTCATTAAATGACAGCCAAACAGAATTGAGACATAAAATAAGCCAACAAATGACCAGCTAAATTGGGGCTTCAAACTCCAACCAATTTCACTCGAACCAGTTTCTTAATGAGAAGCCGATTTTTGCTCTTAATTAAATCCATTATTTAATTTCATGGCTTGTTGCTGCTCTCATTCTGCCACAGCAGACATTTCCAAAACTGTTGATTTTTCTGTTTTTTCTAAAAACACCTTCAAAATGTTTCGTGACCTGAGAGATCAACCTTACTGAGACCTTCATCTTTCTTTATTTTCAGATATTGTGTGATGGGCACAGGTAAGCTGGTCATGTTTTGTGTCTCATTATTGTTTGGCTAATTAAGAAAAAAGAGACAACTAAGGGGCCTGAGTCAAGTTAATTAAAATTAAAGCAAAAGAAGTTAATTAGCAGCAAAAACTGGTCACTAATGAAGAAGATGGTTAAAATGAAAACTGCAGCCACTGTGGCCCTCGAGGACCAGAGTTCGACACCACTGACTTACACTGTGCCAGCAGAAGTAGATGAGGCACCAGTACTTCAGAGAGAAGAATTAAAATAAAATACAAAAATTAAATTAATAGCCCCCAATTTTATTGCTTGAATACGTACACATTAAAAAAAATAAAATAATACTAAGTGAAAAATCACAGATTAGGTTAATTATACTTCACTGTAGAAGCATTTTTGAAGGGCAATTATTACATTAAATAGTGACAACAAATGTTGCTTACCTTGATCAAGAATTCTCTTATGAAAACCGTGCTTTCCTTTGTTCACTTCAGTGCCCAATGTTACCTTTAAATTACCTGCTCATGCACTCATGTAAACTGTAGTACTATCACAATTAATCTCAAGGCATAACTAGTTGTATACAAGATGGTTGTCTCTGAATATATATTTATATTTTTAATGCACCTCTATAGACCATTTAAATTCTACAGAATAATATTTTCCTCACACATACAGCATTAACCCAACTTGCAGGAATATTATACTTTTATTATGTTGTACCGAACTTCAATTATTAAGCAGCAAATGCAAATTGGACTCTCAGTGTTCTAATGAAAAGTATGCTAAGCAAGGGTCAATTCTGTTAAATTTTAACGCTCTCTCCTGGATCACGGAAGGGACTCTCATAAAAAGGACAGCTTACGGAAAGTAAAAGTCACACACTTTGCAATCCAGTTGATGACAGAATAAGAAATGTGTAGTAATTATCCAATAATTTACCAAGACAAAATATATCACTGCTCAAAGTTCACCCTTACACACAAAACTAGAATATTAATTTCTGTGTATTTATGTAAATTGATATTTGTACCTGCAGTACAACAGAGCAGGTCTAACCACAGCTTACCTCTATTTACAACCTGCAATTGTTAACAGCAACTCACTTATTCAAGTCAGAAATTCTGATGGGTGTTTCTGGGGGTTATTTATTGTTTGTTAGAATATTTATTTACAAAACCTAACTGCAATCCTGAAGGGCCACCTTGGATACAGGTTTTCATTCTAATCATTTTTTTAACTAGTGACTGTTTTTTGCCGCTAATTAAAAACACTGTTATTACTCAAGTGACATTTTTGTGCTTCATTTTTGTTGTTAAGATTTTGAACTTTTAATTGCTTATTTTATTTTTAAACAGCTATATTCATTATTTTAACTGCTCCTTATTAGCAATAAGATACAAATAACAAAGGAACCAGTAGTTCTCCAACTAGCTTGTTTCCATTTCCACCCGTGTGTATGCATCATGCACTACTTAGTTAAATAAAGTATTCGGAAGGAAACTGAAGCGAAAGTGAATAACTGAAAATTACTCATCCAGTTTAGGCTTCAAATCATTTGGATGATATCATTAGAAAGGAAACAAAATAAAATCGTAGAAATAACCTGACCTTGCAGAGTTAAAACACTAACAAGTCTTGATATCAAAAAAGACCTGTTTTTGGCAGATTGTTTTCTAATTAAGCAAGTGGGTTGGAAAAAAACCTGCAACCACTGCGTCCCTCCAATAAATATATACATATACATATATATATATATATATATATATATACTGCGCCCTGCGGTGGGCTGGTGCCCTGCCCGGGTTTGTTTCCTGCCTTGCGCCCTGTGTTGGCTGGGATTGGCTCCAGCAGACCCCCGTGACCCTGTAGTTAGGATATAGCAGGTTGGATAATGGATGGATGGATGGATAAATATATATATATATATACATACACACATGATTGGGCTTCTGTAAAGCAAGCATTTCACTTCACATTGTACTGTATGTATAATTTGCATGTGACAAATAAAATGATTTGTTATAATTTGATTAATGAGCCACCTATATTTTCTTAGTCATTATAGCTCTTGTTAGTCCTGGTTGGCAGGGCAGCATTCTGTTAGCGTTCCCTCTGCTCAAATACCATAAAGTAGCAGCAAAAATTCTTCTCTCTGCTTAAAGGAACACGGACCCCTTTTTCATTAGCTCTCACATAACAAGACCCCTCACATGCCACAAGATTACACTGGAACCTCGAGTCAGTCTTCTTTAGTTAGCCAGCAACTTTCATAGCCATGTTCACTCTAGCATTTCAATAACTGAGCTCCTAAGAATCCATCAAAATATCTTGTGTATACAACATACAGATTTGTTTGGAAAATATATAACTTGTAATCTCAAGATATTATTTGTGCCCATAAAATCCTGTTTACACAAGATTAAAAAGACACTGCATTTTGGGATTTCTGTGGCTCCATACAAGAGCTTGCTCATGAAGTTCTGAAGCTTCAGTTACGGCACTACAGCCAGGTGGTGCGATTCACTGAGGGTGATCTGTCTCACAGGACCCACATTGCTAAGAACCCAAGTGGCTGGACCAGGCCAAGAGGATGCTCATGTAACACCTGGCTGCGGCAGATAAGATGGTAATTTCCGTGTCTGCCTGGAGGGTTGCCAACTGGGATCCTGAGCTGTTTCATTGTGTGGTGGGTGTGGCAAAAGGCTGTGCCAGTGAATTCTCCCCAACCTGACATAACCTAATACAAGAGCTTAAGAAGAAGGGAAAAATGCTTATGTTAATGAGCTTCATTAAATTTTAAGGTGAATTCCTGAAAGCAGATGTTTCTTTAGCTGAGGCTTTCATATATAACCATGGGAAAGTGCACTTTCCGTTTCCATGTCTCAACAGCCAGTAGGAAGCACAGAAATGACCTACCAAATGAACAGTGGAATGTGCGTTATTGTGTTTTTATTTCTGAATGATATACAATATTCTATTGGTCGAGTCTGAGCAATGCTGAACTATAACCTAAGTTGACAGCACACCGATAGGTCTCCTTTATTACTTCATAACAGTTTGGTTTGTGTAATCAGTAATACTAGGGTGTTGTACCGTGTTAGCCATTATGAATGTAGAGAAAAGCCAAGCAAAATGACACCTTTTATTGGCTAACTAAAAAGATCAAAATATGCAAGCTTTCGAGGCAACTCAGGCCCCTTCTTCAGGCAAGATGTAATCAAGCTTGCATATTGTAATCTTTTTAGTTAGCCAATAAAAGGTGTCATTTTGCTTGGCTTTTCTCTGTAATGAGTAACAAAGACTTACTGGAAAATGTCATGCAGTAAAAAGTAGGCTATTTGACCTAAAAATGTAGGGAGGTAAAAGTGAAAGTAGCCCTAAATTAAATTTACTCAATTAAAGAACAAAGAACTGAAAAAGTAATTAAGTGAATTAATCAAGTACTCGTAATTCACTATTTTACACCTGTGGGTATAACAGGTAATGAATGAGCTTATCACTTGGCTTGGAATAAAGTGGTAGTAGATTTAGAATTAATTACCTTTGGAAGAAAAAAATTTAATTTCATGAAAAATTATAAATGAGTGACAAATAGTATGACAATACCGTACTACGGAAAGGCACTTATAATAGTTAAGTACAAGTCAATGATACAATATAACAGCCATTCAAGGAGAGAAGGTGATAATTAATACACTTCAGTTAGGACATTGTGGACTTAATCAGCTTTTGTTATATTAGGAAGCATAGATGGGAACTGCATAAAATTTGGGACAAAAAAAAAAAACTTTGTCTTGCAAAAAAGAACAACTGTCAAACATTAATAGATAAATTCAATCAAAAAGGAAAACCTTTCAGTAATTTCACTAATATTAAAGACTATAGAGAACTGATATCAATGAAGATAATTTACAGCATAACATACAAGAGTCCCAGGGAGAAGCAATAGCTTTTGAGAAGAAAAGAAATTTAGCAAAATGACGTGCCATTTTGCTTAACTTCTCACTTAATCCACTATTAACTTCTCACTAAATCCATAGTGGCTAACACAGTACAGCATCCTAGTACTACAGAAGAAAAGAAAGAAATCCAGGGAAAGAATAATGTCGTCTGTGCTGCCGATGGCAATAATACAACACAGAAGGTTCTGTAAGCTTGCCATATCATTTGGAGAAAGTCAAAGTGGAATACAGTATTATGCGCTAATATTAAATAAGAAACAAAAGGCATATTTCGTGACACATTGTATTTATCAATACTCACATTTCACACTCTTTTTTATTGCCACATTCACAGTACTTTGTGTCCAGGCTAAATAAATGGTTCTTTAGGAAACCAAAAATTATTCCCCCGAGGAAATCGCTCTAAAGAATCCAGTACACTTTTGACACCTTTATTCTTAAAGAGAATAAATACAGATACTCAAAAGTGTCAGTCTGGAGCAAATACAAAATAAAAAGAAAAGCGAGATCTGAATAAATCGAATGATCTTTATGAAGTTCAGCCAAAAAAGGGCAAGCGAGTGCTTATGAACGACAAAGCAGCCCGCGATAAACCGCTGATCTTTGAGGAAAGAGTCCATGCAAGTGCACGTCCTTCGTGACCACTACCATTGCAAAGTGGCGAAGGACAAACAGCAGAAAGCTCCTCCAAATGCCACTGACTGTCGGCGTCTTCTTTTCACCGAGAATTGTGCTACAATAAGGTACCATCAAACATGACTGCAATGAAAAGCAACACAAAACGAGAAGATTTAAGCACAGGACAAAACACGGATGACATAGACAGCGAGGTGAGAAAACATGGAAGGGAAGAATCTTTAAGGGAAGAATCAAACAGTATAACTAGTCACCGATCTGTTGGGGAGCTGCCCCATTGGCCAGTTTGTACTTGCTGGCAGTTTTTAAAAGCGCAGCTAACACGTGGTCTTTGATTTATTGCCTATAGTCAGAATGGACTGAGCGCTCTCCAGTCGTTAGGATCGCTGTGTGAAATGGTAGCTGTCTTTCACACTTCGCACTTCTCCCTTTATGACCGGGTGCGACCGCCTGGCTCTTTGTGTTAAAATTCCCAGCGGATTCTGCTAAATTGACAAGGGTGCAAACAACACCCAGCTGGTTTGCGCATTGTTCAATGTTGTTCCCATCTCCTCCCATTCGTTTGAAGATTTCTATCTATCTATCTATCTATCTATCTATCTATCTATCTATCTATCTATCTATCTATCTATCTATCTATCTATCTATCTATTTGACGTCTGCAGCCACCCCGGCCGACTGCTGTATCTTAAGAAAACCCCAAGTCAGTCTGTGTTACTGTACGTATGTAGCTTCTCTTATGATTTTATTTAAAACGTTTGGCTGATGCTTTTATCCAAAGCGATTTACAGTTGAAGGTGATGATGAAGTACAATTGTTTCACTTTTTTTGGTTAGGTCAGTATTTCTCAGTTTCTGGTTCCACTTTTTTCATCATGTGTAAGGGTTTCCCTTGGTGAATCGAGCACGAGCATCAGATCAGAGGTGGGGGGTCGAGTGCTATCGCTGGAGAGGAAACCCACCGCGACCCAGGAACCATTATAAACAACAGCAACTCGCGACCCACCTTTTTGAGAAACACACTTGGATAGGTGACTTACTCGGGCCATTTACTCGATCAAGTAGCTATGCAGTTTTTAATTGCCGTACATTGAAAATGTAGTTATTTTATTAAGTCTACTTAAATCTTGTTGATTTGAGTTTTTTTTTAATTCTATATTGTGATTTGGTAAGGGGAGGTTGGTTTGGGGGTCGTCCGGGGGTAAGCCCTAGTGGTTAGCTACTGAAGTCAGTCGTTTGGTACACTAATAAGCTTGGCCTAGTGCACAAAATAACCCCGCACAGGTACTGCCTGTGATTAATATAAAATACTGTTATTTGCTGTATACCTTAAGTCTAAAAGAATCATCTCTGGTCAAATTTTCTGCTCTCCTACCAGCGTGCGTTGGTTTGTTGTCCCTGATTCTACCAAAAAGCATGTTCTCCTACCGCCACCAAATTAGATCGTAGCCCTTTCACACCAACTGGATTGTCATACATTCGGCGACTGCTGCCCTCCCTACACTTAACTGCGTTGGTTTTGTTCAGTCAGAGATCTCCTGATGAACCTGACAGCTTAAGGATACCGCTAGAGACGTCTATGAAAAAAAAGAATCTCGCGTTACTTGTGTCGCATAATCCACATGCAGACAGGACTTCAGGTCAAACGCCAGTTCACGTTTGCATGTACTTTCCGCGTTCATGAGAGCACTTTCCGGAAGTTAATTTACAAAATTTTAAGTAAATTGTGTGCAGACGAGTTAGTGACGTTGCCTGTGGATTATGTGACATGAGTAATGTGAGATTGTAACAATTCTCGCGTTGGTGGTGACTTTGTTGGGTTGCCCTTTCTCCATTATTGCAGAAGGACAAAAAGCTACACAGGTATTGGGGGGATTCACGGTATTACCTGACAAAAAGCACCTGACTCGGAGGGCCAGTAGAATTTAACGGGAGGGTTTGACCATATAAAATGGGTGACAGTGCCATAGTCGTAGAATTACTAGACGCCGCATGACCAGCAACAACAACAACAACAACAACATTTATTTATATAGCACATTTTCATACAAAAAGTAGCTTAAAGTGCTTTACATAATGAAGAAAAAGAAGAATAAAAGAAAAATAAGAAATTAAAATAAGACAACCTTAGTTAACATAAAAAGGAGTAAGGTCCGATGGCCAGGGTGGACAGAAAAAAACAAAAAAAAAACTCCAGAAGGCTGGAGAAAAAAATAAAATCTGTAGGGGTTCCAGGCCACGAGACCGCCCAGTCCCCTCTGGGCATTCTACCTAACATAAATGAAATAGTCCTCTTTGTAGTTAGGGTTCTCACGGAGTCACTTGATGCTGATGGTTATACAGACTTCTGGCTTTTAATCCATCCATCATTGTTGGAACATCATGGTGCTTTGGGTAGATGGTGGTGGCTTACCACCAATAGGACACCGGAAAAGGAAACAGAAGAGAGAGTAGGGGTTAGTACAAATTTTGAATGAATAGTTATTATAATGAATTGGATATACAGAGTGTCAGGATTAAATTACAGTGAAGTTATGAGAAGGCCATGTTAAAATAATGTGTTTTCAGTAGTTTTTTGAAGTGCTCCACTGTATTAGCCTGGCAAATTCCTACTGGCAGGCTATTCCAGATTTTAGGTGCATAACAGCAGAAGGCCGCCTCACCACTTCTTTTAAGTTTTGCTCTTGGAATTCTAAGGAGACACTCAGTTGAGGATCTGAGGTTGCGATTTGGAATATAAGATGTCAGACATTCCGATATATAAGACGGGGCGAGATTATTTAAGGCTTTATAAACCATAAGCAGAATTTTAAAGTCAATTCTGAATGACACAGGTAACCAGTGTAGTGACATCAAAACTGGAGAAATGTGTTCGGATTTTCTTTTCCTGGTAAGGATTCTAGCAGCTGCATTCTGTACTAGTTGCAAACGATTGATGTCTTTTTTGGGTAGTCCCGAGAGGAGTGCATTACAGTAATCTAGCCGACTAAAGACAAACGCATGAACTAATTTCTCTGCATCTTTCGATGATATAAGAGGTCTAACTTTTGCTATGTTCCTTAGGTGAAAAAATGCTGTCCTAGTGATCTTATTAATATGTGATTTAAAATTCAGATTACAATCAACGGTTACCCCTAAGCTTTTTACCTCTGATTTGACTTTTAATCCTAATGCATCCAGTTTATTTCTAATAGCCTCATTGTATCCATTATTGCCAATCACTACGTTAATCGTATGTTAACGTCGCCGCCATATTGCGAGTGGCACTGCTGTGGAGTGAAGTAATGGATAAAGATGCCTTACGTACGCACCATACCAGATCCCGGGGGATTATATTTGGCCCTTCGAAAATCCCATTTTATAATCTTAACTTTAGCTACGACAGCCTAAGATAGCAAAGCTATGCATTTATGTGTTCAAGTGAGCCCCCAAGCAACATTTTGGCTAAACGTATTTAGTCACTAACTATGTAGGTGGTTGTTAGCTGTTAACATTTCTCAAACTTTGAAGGTTTCCCAAAGAAATCCACCTCAGGAAGCAGTGGGAGGTAGCCCTTAGACGGGATTTTGAGAAAGCTGCCCTATGATGTGTGCCGTGCTAGTTTGGTAACAGATGCTGTACTGGCATCATATGATCAAAGCTATCACTTGCTCACATTAAAAAACAAAGGAGGTTTGATGATTCCTTCTGAGGGTACAGTCAAGGTGGTCAAAGTAGCTGAGCGTGTTATCCGACAGTCGACATTAGGACAAGCTGTCAGTGTATCTTTGATCAATCAGTTTGATCGGGCTGAGACTGGTTCAGATGATGTATTTTTTTCTCAAGGAGAACATTAAGGAAACACAGTTTGAAATTGACAACCATCATTTTATGCTCATGTCCTTTAGTTGTGTCTGACTTCCACAAACTAAGGCTGCACCATATTGCCAGACTGAATCCTCTCAAATTACAGAGAGGCAACACACGGAAAAAGCTATGTAAGACAGTTCTGTTTCATGGATTTTAGATCCTATCCTGTGTATATTTAAGTAACCACATTGCATGTGTGTGAGAGTGAGTGAGCGAGCGATTGAGAGAGGAATGAGTGAAATGTTTTCAGAAATTATTAAGCCAATTTGTATACAATAAAATTGTTTATTTTTGTCAGAGTGTATCATTTCACTGTTAAAAGAAAGACCAGACTGCCAGTTGCAGTCTTACTATTTTGACTTTCAGAGATTGGGTTTTCGTCTCAATAATTATTAATAATAATGATACATTTTATTTAATAGGCATCTTTCTTAGCACTCAAGGTCACCTTACAATAAAATTAAACAGCATTAGTAAAATTAAAACAAGAGAGTGACAAATCAAAAGCAATAATTAGCTAATTATTAACTGGCAGTAACAGTGCAAAATTCACAATTGGTATGCCAGCTTGAAAAGATAAGTTTTGAGGGCAGTTTTAAAATGTGTTATTGAATCGAGCTGATGTATATGAGAGGGAAGAGAATTCCAGAGTTGAGGAGCACTATGAGAGACGCTCGAGCTCCCATAGAACTGAGTTTGATGTGTGGTACAGAAAGTAGAGCTGCAGATGAGGATCTGAGTGAGTGAGAGGAGTGTAAGTCTGGAGGAGATCAGTGAGGTTGTGGAGAGCTTTAAATGTTAAGAGCAATATTTAGTATTGTATTCTGTAGTTAACAGGGAGCCAGTGAAGTTGAGAGAGAATAGGTGTAATATGTTCAGTGGATTTAGAACAGCAGGTTATTATCCTGGCAGCAGAATTTTGAACAAGTTGTAAGCGTTGGATAAGTTTTTATAGGATGCCAGATAGAATAGCATTACAGCAATACGTGAGGTGACTCGGGCATTAAACCAATACTTCAGTACTTCATTGCATAAGAACAGGACAAAGTCTGGAAATGTTTCGGAGATGGAAGGAGGCAGTCTGAGAAATGTTACTTATATGGGAGGAATTCTTTAATAATAATTATTATTAATATTTAATAATTGCCATTATTAGTGTATAAATTTATATAAAAAATTCAGAAAAATCTGTTGTATGTAGGCGATACTGTTTTAAACATTGTTTTTTTTTCATCAGAAAACCCGGTTTCCACGTCTACCTGTATTAGTTTAAATGGCACTTTTGCCACTCGCAATATGGCAGACGCGCTGACATATCGTGTCAACTGGGCAACACAGTGAATGCAGCGTCTATCTATATATGTCTATGGACAGTGCAGTGTCCAGGGAGGAATAAAGGAAAAAAAAAGTCAAGGAACAGCACCAGAGCAATATTGAGAAAAATTTGCTGGAGAAACTACGACCTCTACAGGAGAAATCTGGTGAAACCGGGTTCATGCATGGACGACGAATAGACTAAAGGAATTTTTCCACTTGATGTTTTACTTGGGAGAGGGCTTGACAAGCCTGTATAAGGAAGTTTCCAATATCGAGGAATGTCTTGGTGTAACCCTTACAATAGTGAACATTAAAAAAGAAGTGTGATCCTATAGATGGACTTTCAAAGAACTTTCCCTTTCAGTTACTATAATTATTTGTATATTTCTGTTTTTTTCATTGGATTGTCTTAATATGTGATCCTTTGGGGGGCGTATGGGTGATTGCGCTGCTGTGTGGATTTTGTATAAAAAAATTAGTCACAATAATATTTTTTTTTACAGTTATCACCATGTATCAGTTGCTGTGCTCTGAAATTATTGTGGGGTTGGTAGGAAGTAGTGTTGGTCATTCATGCTCCATATTATGTAGTTGTTTTTTTCTTTAGTTGCTGCCCTAGAGATCGGCAGTGCATTTTATAATCGTGCCGTTTCAAGGCAAGGAAAGTTTCCAGAGGAGTGGTAAAAGATTATTTCATGGATGTGTCATGGATATCTCCAGTGGCAGGCATCCTTCCACTTTAGATTGGTCAGCTATTAGAATGGGTGACTTTGTCAGATTCATCAGTCATTGGAGTGGGTGATTTTACATGTGGATCATGTGACACAAGGAACGCAAGATTTTTTTTTTTATGGACCTCTCCAGTGGTATGCTTGTGCTGTCAGGCTTATCAGCCATCAGAGTGCGTGACTTTGCATGCGAATTATGTGCCCTGAATAACGTGAGATATTTTCACGGACCTCTCCAGTGGTATGCTTGTGCTGTCAGGGTCACCCTGCCATTAGAATGTGTTTTTGTGCTCAGTCAGGTTTTAATTGTTCATTGTTTCTGTTGTCTCCTGGCATCCAAGAAGGTCATGAAGCTGTGATGCAGTCTAGTGCTTCTGATTTTTTTAGAATGTTGAAATCCTACATGCTTCAATATATTGTGGTTGGTACCTTTAAAGCTGCATGTTTTGTGTTTTGTTTTTTCAGCACTCCTTTGTTTTGATGCTCATTTGGACCAAGTCATTGTCGGTAGGCACTCATTTTGCTCTTGCAGGACTAGGGGCTTGAAGCTAGATACACTCAACCATACAGCCTTCATTTTAGATACTTTATTCAGTGTTCCCCAAATATTTACTGTCATGTTCGGTAAAATGGTATGGTATTTGAGGTCCGAGAATTCAAATTTAATATCAGTTTTTTTAATTTCATCTTTATTATAAGGTTTATTAATGAACTGTTCCATTTCCAGAAGCTATTTTGCTTTTTACAGGCAGCAACATTTTCATAATCTCCATGGCTGGGCCACACCTCTTGTTCACCAAGGACACAGGATTCAATATTGTGACCACCATGACCATTGTATTGACTTTAAAGGTTGGCTTTCAAATGAGGCCACAAAATAAAATGTGTCCCACTCCCAAACTCTAGTGGTAGGGTTCTTAAAATTGCAAATGTTAGAAGTGCACCAAGAGGAAGAGAGGACACCATTATTAAATAATAAAAAAAAAAAACTGGCCCACACAAACAAAAAAAAATATTCCTTAAATATTCAATTTAAAGGCTCATGGTGGTCCCTAAGCTTCTGCATCAGGGGCCCTGCCCTCCGAGTCTTAACATAACAGGAACACGAAATGAAATATTTACATTAATGACATAATATCAAAGAAAAGAAACACACAAGAAAGAAGACATAATGAAAAAAAAAAACAATATTAATAAAATATTTAGAAAATAACAACAACCAATTTAGGAAGATATAAACTTGGGTTAGTGATGAGATACAACCTCTTGCTTTCATGAAAATAATTTTTGTTTTTTATATGCCTGACACATCCTACATTGACCATCCTCCTTTAAACTGTACTCTTGATTTCCCGTCCATTATCATGATCTACATTCACCAGTTACCACTGACACTGGTCGCTTTTGACATCAGCGTTAATTGTTCATGTGGAACTGAAGAGAAGACTTTCTAAAAGTCAAATTCAATTTTCATTCACATTTTCTCTCTAAAAATGTTCATTGTTCAAATAAATCCCACCACATCATTTTGCCAGGATCTGCCCCTTTTCAGCTCTTAATTTATAGCATTTTTGATTTGATTGGGCTATGTTAATTTTGGGGGGGGCTGATTTTGTAACAGGTTTATGGTGAGGTTTGTAAGGTTGAAAGGACATTATTCTTTCATTGTTGAGTGCTAATTTTCAAGTGTACGGGGCGGCTACCCCAAAATTTTATCTTTGTCTGTGATACTTTCACAAAGAGTATTTTATTAACCACATTATTTGTAGTATTGTAATCTATGTTAATGAACCCCTAGATTTTAGTTTTGTACCATTTTGGATTTGGGTGCGTTGAATATTTGTAATATTTTTGTGTTACGTTAGTAACATTACAATGGTGCTATTTTGTAATACTGCTTTGCGCCATTGATATGTGCTCTTTTTCTGATGATCGCAGCCATTATAAAAATGATGTCCATGCCAGCTGAACTTTGTGACATCAGGACACAATTTGTGTATTGGATTCAAAAAATAAACCACATGTTCTTTGCTAGTTAGGTGCAAAGAAACTAGATCATTATGACATTCTTGCAAACATTTTATTCGAACATGATCTGATAGATTGTGGTACTCTATTCTTTCTGCTTTTTTGGATCCCGTCTTTTGAATTTGGCCTCAATTCTGATTACTCCTTCCTAGTCTTTCACTTCGGCAGCACTGCTCTGTGCCAGTCAGCAGGCACTTTTTTTTTCCTTTATCTCTTTCAGTGCAAAGGCACCTTGAGCTGTAACTGGAAGTACACTCAGGTTCTCCATCTCTCTTTCCCAGGGATGAGAGATATGGAGGCAAAGGTGACCTTAGCACCCTTAAGGTTCACCCTGCTGTTCCAGATCTCTGGTCCCAGCACCTGGGAATGGGGCTTTAACAGGTTTACTTATTTGTTATAGGCTGGAAGCCCCTGTCTCCTTTAGTTAATGTCCCTATCCCTGCTTTATACCTTCAATGAAACCCCTAGGTTGACACTCCCCACCCCTCAATCTCTGAGGTCAGAATAAATGTTGAAATCTAGAACAGATTAATATTATTAAAGTGCAAAGCAAAATCTACTATCAAATAAAATACTACTGGCTATGCATGTGTGTGCCTGGTCCCTGTGAGCAATCCGACTGGTCAGTTTCGCTTTGTTTGTTCATTTAAATGCAATTGAGATAGGAAGCACTGGGCAAGAGAGGCTGGCACACACGAAGATACTGAGAAAAGACATATGAGGAGCCAAGGTTATTATAGTTTTGCCTTTTTAAATTAGTTTTTATTTCTATATTTTTTTAGACCTTAGTTGGAAATTCAGTTTAGTTTTAGTTTTCCTTCATCGTGTATTTTTAGTTTAGTTTAGTTTTTATTTCACAAAGACATTTCTATTTTATTTTTATATATATTAGTTTTAGTAATTATGGCATGGAGCACCTACAGAGTTAGCTTTGTGTCACAATCAGACAGAACTGTACACTTAACAGATTTGTATATGAGTGTAATGTTCGTGGAAGCTTACTACACTGCTTGGTTTACTAGCTGGTTTTGTTTTTGTCTGATAAAAACAAGCATAATCAAAACTAGATACTGAATATGAATAATTTTACACAATTTTATAATTTTAAAAATATTTTCTCATGAAAATCACAGGGGCTTAGGAAGAGCAGGGCTCTTAGACTTGAATCAGTGTGCAGACCCCACCTAGATGTAGTGTCAAGGTTAGAGGTGGCGAGTCTTGAATAGCCTACCATAAGGACAGTAAACCCATAATGAGCAGGGCAAGAGTAGGTAAAAGGAATACGGACAGGCACAAAACAACAGAAACAGCATCTGAGATTAAGAACAATATATACATTATCTAAACTTGTTTATCCAGAGCAGGATCACAGGAAACCTGGAGCCAACACCAGAAGGTTTGGATGTAAGGCAGGAAAATTCCCAAGTATGCACTATGTATGGTATGGCTGATGTTAAGAACAAAATGAATATGATATTTCAACTATCTATTTTGAGAGAGAGAGACATTGAAAAAAGGGAGATAAATATTTTAAAATATAATTCTGCTAATGGATTACTTTCATAATATTAGGTATTTTGAGTTGTGAATATGAACTAAAAAAGATAAATTAATAAATATAGAATGAATACAAAAACCCATTGGTATGTTTACTTTTTCATCACTTGTCAGACTCTCTACCTTTGTTTGTATCACTTTGTTGTTAAACGATGTTTTTAAAGCAAAAGTGATTGGTCAGCAACAATATGCTGATCTTGTATGATCACCTAGTCAGTCTCTCGATCAGTGCCGTTTATTTTCAAAAATCATGAGTGGTCTCCCCTCGACTTTCTTGTATACTCAGATATGGGGATGGATATTTGAGGAGTAAACTGCGAGACAATGATTATATGTATATATTATGGAACCATCACCCACAAATCAAATTAACAATATATTAAACAATTATTATAAAAGTAATGTTGAATAAATTGGATATCTTCAGGTAAAGTACCACGTCCGGGTGATGGATTTGACCCAAAAGTTAATACAGACCTACGATTGTGGTGTAACAACCACATGCCGAATTTCATCCATCTATCTAGTTTCGTTTTTGAGTTATCGTGTTTATACACACACACACAGACACATACACGCGCGTGTGCACACACACACACACAATTCCAAAAACCAGTATTTTTGGACTCTGGGAGGTGTATAACGTCAATATTTTTTTCATCAAGAATTTTTTCATGATCACTATACTTTCTCTAT
Organism: Erpetoichthys calabaricus; assembly: GCF_900747795.2. Taxonomy (NCBI): domain Eukaryota; kingdom Metazoa; phylum Chordata; class Cladistia; order Polypteriformes; family Polypteridae; genus Erpetoichthys; species Erpetoichthys calabaricus. The sequence continues at coordinate 316,168,847 of NC_041394.2, read as the reverse complement.
ACTTCTCTATACTTCGATTTCTCCTGTGCGAAGTGGCAAGTGAATTGCTGTCAACAAAAACAGTCACCTGAGAAATAAACTGAAACGTTACTTACTCGTGATTTTTCTGTCCATATGGTAAACGTTTTGTTGACCAGCACATTCTGATTTCAGCCGTTTGCATTATGTCTTGATATACAACAAGCGCAAAGAAAGGTGGCATGCAAATCACTTTCTATTTCACACGCTTTATGCACCTGTATTCAGCTTGCTCTGTCACCGCAAATGCTGTGTGAACAGCCGCCCTCCGTCACCAGCCGCCGTTCACTGGATTAATATGTGTGGGCGGCTTGTGGTGGATGACTTTTTGTTTTAGAGTTAAAATTTACAAGGGTTAAAGACTAATGGCAAGAATATTCATTCAAAAACGAAAACTAAAAATATTTTAGTAAATTATTATTTTATTTCAGTTAGTCTTTCCAGCTACTTTAATAGTTTTGTTTAGTTTTAGTTTTTCATTTCGGTTTTGGTAATTATTTTATTTCAGTTTACGAAAATGTTTTTTTAATAATAGTTTCAGTTTTTATTTTAGTTTTCGTTAACTATAATAACCTTGAGAGGAGCATGCAGAGTTGCCATCAAACACGGGAAGTATTTGTACAGCAGATAATGGGGGATTGTCTGCTATTGTTGGTGGGTAAAAAGTATACAAGAGGCAAGCAATACACCTCAAAATGACAGAGTCTGAGGAACAGGCTTTATGAGAATGCAACTGAAAGAGGAAGCACTAGCCAAGACAGGGTGAGATGCACAAGGATACAGAGAAAGGGATTAGGAGGAATGCTGAGGGTACACATTAATACAAGATATCAAATGTTTTAAGTTTATTCTATTATCTATCTGACAGGTAATATAATAAATAATAGTATAACAATACCAGATAAGAATATTATATAACATTTTAGCCTGTTCTGTGGTGGGTTGGCACCCTGCCCGGGATTGGTTCCTGCCTTGTGCCCTGTGTTGGCTGGGATTGGCTCCAGCAGACCCCCGTGACCCTGTGTTCGGATTCAGCGGGTTGGAAAATGGATGGATGGATGGATTTTAGCCTGTTGCTGTCTTTGAGATGTGACTTAACTTTACAGAAGCTCAGGAGAAGAAAAAAGGTATATATGTTGTACACAATAAATAAACAACTGCCCAAATACATATAAGAACTTTTTGCTTGGATAATGAAGAGCTGCTACTGCTGTAACCTAACACTTTCCTTAACTGAAAGCTAAATGCCTTGCAATTTTCTTACTGCACTGGCACAGATTCCTTTTTCTAATTCTAACATTCTATAACATAGATAAAAAGTACATTTCTTGCATGATCAACACATTTCAATTATATTCCTAGATTTTCTTATACGGATACCAAATCACAGTTAACCAAAAAAAATGTTAGGTATTATTTTAAACAGTGGTGTTTTTGGGCATGAAAATTCTTGTGGGGACAGCATCTGCAGACTGCCAGAGTGGGTTGATGGGCCATTCTGAGAAGCCGGCTATAAAAGAAGTTGCGTATGTGTAGGGTGTATGTGTGAGACAGTGAAAGATGGAGAGGTGTGATTGAGCAACTAAAGAGCTGTATTTAGGACTCTTATGCGATGCACACATCTGCTTAAATCCACATGGTCAATGGTGAGCCTTCAGAAGCATCCTGGCTTGGATCAACTCACTGAGTCAAGTAAAGTGAGCAAAGATGATGTTGCCCCTGACCACAAGTGAGTGTTCCTAAGGCAGAAATGGTGGCATGAATGTGTAGGTTGAGAAAGAATAATTTGAATTAAGCCAATCGAACAAAATGTAACCCAATACAGGTGCTGAGCTGTAAAGAGTGTATTCTTGTAAGGCAAATGTACTAAACTAACTTTTAAGGTAGCTTTTGATATTGTATAATCAATTATTATGTATGATGATCATTATGTGCGAAATGTAAGCTATAATAAGAATGTGCTGTGCATTAACCGACAGTATAACATTAATCCTTTTATAAGCTGAGAAAAAAATGTAACTGCCACATAGCCGTTGAAGTGTTGTAACTCTGATGGTGCAGAAGAATAGGGAAGTACATGTTTTGCAAAGTGCTGTCTCTGTAAAACTAGCCATAGCTGAATTGCATAGCCTAAGCTGGATGGGGAACCTGGGACTTTGGGTATGCTGACAGTTCCTCTTATCTAAAGACTACCGTGTACTTCTGCATGTACTGGTTTAATGTGTCATCTTAAGCTACTTGCAAACTCTGCATGATCTCAAATTGAACCGACATACTTCTTTTTGTTTAGTAAACAAACTGGTATAAAACTGAGCTAACTTCCTGCTTTTGGCAGGCTGGCGGTCTGTAGCTAATTGAGCTGGCAGGTGCTGCAGCCTCTTTGCTTACCAAGAATAAAGAAATTGCTTTTTACTTTACATTGGTGTCTGTCTCCTGTCGTTTTCCCACTTTCAGCGACCACAAGGTTATTGCCAAAGTACAGAAGTCACATGGAAGGAGCCATGGAAGATTGGAACAGAGTTAGAGGGTGGTCAATCAAGAGTCTTTCAGTGTTTTTGTTAAAAATGTTTATTTCTTGATGAGGGCTTTGTTTTTCTTTGAATGAACTTGTGTCAATTAAATTCAGATGTTTCTCTTTTTTTCAGTGCAAGATGACGGTTCTTTGGCAAACAGTGATTTTTTTTTCTAACCCTTCTAATTTTTACAAGGAATGCCAATAACAGTGGTGGGCACTGTATGTTAGGGCAGTATTGGGGTTTCAGTGATTTCTACAACTGCTTTTTTTGTGGCAGAATGCATCTTTATTACACATAAAAGGTCAGGACTTTAGCACACAAGTTTTAATTTATTGTGGGTTTTCTGAAATTATCACAGGTTGAAAATCACTATGCACTATCAAAAATATCCATACATTGACTTAGATTATTCATTACATGGTGCTGAAAGTTCCAAAATGTGTTTTAGCTTGGTGTCTGGTAACTGCCTTCTAATGATAATAACCATCCACAGCTGGTAGCTTCTCTGTCTTGTTTGAGAACACTTCTTGGATTGACCAACACATATCATGATGAGAAACTCCAAGTAGCGTAGTGTAGATGTGAGGAAGAGAATCATAGATTACCATAAATCAGGAATGTCTCTTGGAGCCATTTATAAACAACTTCAAGATTCCAACTTCATCAGTTCAAACAATTGTAAGTACAAGTTACTGTATATGGAACTGTAGTCACTTTGCCAATGTGTGGACGAAGGCCCAGCCTGTCACCCTCAGGAGTGAGTAAATTTGTCTGGATGGCCAGATGCAATCAAAGGACCACCAAGAACCAGGTCTGACATGAACTAGAAGCTACAACTGGAACACCAGTGTCACTGTCCATAATCAAAAATAGTTTTACATCACCATGGGCCGTGAGGCTGCTGTCCAAGAAGGAAGCAAGGCCTTGCTCTGAACTCAACCACTTTTAAGCGTGACTAAAGTGTGTGGCTTATCACATGGACAAAGAAAACATCTTCTGAAGGAAAGTTTTATGGTCAGATGAGACAAAGATTGAGTTGTTAGGCCACAATAAGCAGAAGTATGTTTGGATGCGGAAAAGGTGAGGCATTCAACCCCAAGAATACTGTGCCAGCTGTTAAGCATTACTGCCAGTGGAACGGCATTGCACACACTGAACAGAATAATGAAAAAGAAGGATTACCCCCGAAATCTTGAGCAATACCTCGAACGTCTGATATACAGTAATCCCTCCTCCATCGCGGGGGTTGCGTTCCAGAGCCACCCGCGAAATAAGAAAATCCGCGAAGTAGAAACCATATGTTTATATGGTTATTTTTATATTGTCATGCTTGGGTCACAGATTTGCGCAGAAACACAGGAGGTTGTAGAGAGACAGGAACGTTATTCAAACACTGCAAACAAACATTTGTCTCTTTTTCAAAAGTTTAAACTGTGCTCCATGACAAGACAGAGATGACAGTTCCGTCTCACAATTAAAAGAATGCAAACATATCTTCCTCTTCAAAGGAGCAAACAATTCAATAGGGCTGTTTGACTTGTAAGTATGCGAAGCACCGCGGCACAAAGCTGTTGAAGGCGGCAGCTCACACCCCCTCCGTCAGGAGCAGAGAGAGAGAGAGAGAGAGATAGAGAGAGACAGATAAAAAAATCAATACGTGCCCTTTGAGCTTTTAAGTATGCGAAGCACTGTGCAGCATACTTAAAAGCTGCACACAGAAGGTAGCAACGTGAAGATAATCTTTCAGCATTTTTAGACGAGCATCCGTATCATCTAGGTGTGCGAACAGCCCCCCTGCTCACACCCCCTACGTCAGGATCACAGATAGTCAGCGCAAGAGAGAGAGAAAGAAAAGTAAGTTGGGTAGCTTCTCAGCCATCTGCCAATAGCGTCCCTTGTATGAAATCAACTGGGCAAACCAACTGAGGAAGCATGTACCAGAAATTAAAAGACCCATTGTCCGCAGAAACCTGCGAAGCAGCGAAAAATCCGCGATATATATTTAAATATGCTTACATATAAAATCCGCGATGGAGTGAAGCCGCGAAAGGCGAAGCGCGATATAGTGAGGGATTACTGTAGTTGGGTGTTCCAACAAAATAATAACCATAAACACACATCAAAGCTGGTTCTGGAATGTCTAAATCAGGCTAACATTAAGTGCTTGAAGTGGCCTTCCCAAAGTTTTGACCTCAACCCTATTGAAAGCATGTAGACTGTGGTTAAAGGCCAGGTCTGTGCAGGGAAACAAACAAAATTGGTTGAATCAATTAGTCACATATCCAACCAGAATTCTGCCAGATATTTGTTGATGGCTACCAGAAGTGTCTGACTCTGAGGTGTAATGTGGTAAGGGACATTTAACCAAATATTAGGTGTGCTGTATGTGTATAATTTAGACACTTCATGGTTTTAGAAAACCACAAAAAAATTAAAACTTGTGCACTATATTTCTGTTGATTTAAAAAAAAAAAAACAAAAAAAAAAAACAATTGTAGAGATCACTGAAAGCACAATACTGTCTTGACTGTATACAATGCCCTCCACAACGTTTGGGATAGAGACATTGTTTCCATGATTTATCCCTCTGTGAAAAACTCAGGAGTTGATAGCAGGAAGGATTGGCACTCCAGCCACTGTAAATAACACCTCACACTGTTCAGTGTGGTGGTGAGGTGCCATGTGGTGGGTGCAGCAACACACTGTAATCAATGCATGCTCCCAACCTCTCTCTCCACACAAGCAGTATTACACAATACTGGTTGGCCACCCGTGTAAATGTAATTGCACAGTATCCTGGCAAAGACAAGTAAATACAACCATAAATAACATCTAATTTAAAACATATATGCAGATTAACAAGACAATGGCAGTCTGTGGAGGAACTGAGACCGGACTTCATTCTTATTCTGTTTATTGACGCTCATCGGTTGGTCAGAACTGAATGCAGGTTTTTATACTCAATACAGCTACAGTGCCCTCCATAATGTTTGGGACAAAGACATACATTTATTCCTTGATTTTACCCTTCTGCTCCACAGTTTAAAATTCCAAATCATACAATTCAGATGTGATTAAAGTACACATTGCAGACTTTCATTTAAGGTAATTTACATCGGTCACAGTATGGAGAAATGACAACACATTTCCTAGAAGGCCCCTCTATTTCAGGGCACCATAATGTTTAGGACACAGCAATGGCAGGTCTATTAAAGCAGTCATATTTAGTACTTTGTTGCATATCCCTTGCCTGCAATAACTTCTTGAAGTCCGTGATTCATTGACATCACCATAAACATCCACCCAGTCATTCTCCAACCAGAGTGGAATGGCATTTCTAATTAATATCAAAAGTCATATCTACCCAGGCATTAGGTTTATCTTTAATGCTGCTTGTGCCACAAGGCCATTGGGACTTTCCCTACACAAGTCAGTCAACACAGGGTTTGCTTTCACTTCTTCCACATGATATCCATTTGTAGCTTCTTAGGGAAACATTCTGGTGAATAATCCATTATTTTTTTTAGCAACATGCTAGCCAATCACAATGTTTTGTTTTTTTTTTTCTTCTTCTTCTTCAGCAGCCAAGCATTTGGATGTTGTGCAGTCCACATTGTTAGATAGACAGATAGATAGATACTTTATTAATCCCAATGGGAAATTCACATACTCCAGCAGCAGCATACTGATACAAAAAACAATATTAAATTAAAGAGTAATAAAAATGCAGGTAAAAATACACAATAACTTTGAATAATGTTAACATTTACCCCCCCCCCCCCCCCCCCCCCGGGTGGAATTGAAGAGTCGCATAGTTTGGGGGAGGAACGATCTCCTCAGTCTGTCAGTGGAGCAGGAGAGTGACAGCAGTCTGTCACTAAAGCTGCACTTCTGTCTGGAAAAGATACTGTTTAGTGGATGCAGTGGATTCTCCATAATTGATTGGAGCATGCTGAGCGCCCGTCGCTCTGCCACGGATGTCAAGCTGTCCAGCTCCATGCCAACAATAGAGCCTGCCTTCCTCACCAGTTTGTCCAGGCGTGAGGCGTCCTTCTTCCTAATGCTGCCTTCCCAGCACACCACTGCATAGAAGAGGGTGCTCGCCACAACTGTCTGATAGAACATCTGGAGCATCTTATTGCAGATGTTGAAGGACGCCAGCCTTCTAAGGAAGTATAACCGGCTCTGTCCTTTCTTACAATTTATCATCCAGCTGCACTCCCAGGTATTTATAGGTCTGCACCCTCTGTACACAGTCACCTCTGATGATCACGGGGTCCATGAGGGGTCTGGGCCTCCTAAAATCCACCACCATCTCCTTGGTTTTGTTGTTGTTCAGGTGTAGGTGGTTTGAGTCGTACCATTTAATAAAGTCCTTGATTAGGTCCCTATACACCTCCTCCTGCCCACTCCTGATGCAGCCCACGATAGCAGTGTCGTCAGCGCACTTTTGCATGTGGCAGGACTCCGAGTTGTATTGGAAGTCCAATGTATATAGGCTGAACAGGACTGGAGAAAGTACAGGCCCCTGTGGCACTCCTGTGTTGCTGACCACAATGTCAGACGTGCAGTTCCCGAGACGCACATACTGATAGTCCACGATCCATGCCACCAAGTATGAATCTACTCCCATCTCTGTCAGCTTGTCCCTAAGGAGCAGAGGTTGGATTGTGTTGAAGGCGCTACAGAAGTCTAGAAACATAATTCTTACAGTACCACTGCCTCTGTCCAAGTGGGAGAGGGATCGGTGTAGCATATAGATGATGGCATCCTCCGCTCCCACCTTCTCCTGATATGCAAACTGCAGAGGGTCGAGGGCGTGTTGAACCTCTGGCCTCAGGTGGTGAAGCAGCAGCCTCTCCATGGTCTTAATCACGTGATGTCAGAGCAACAGGCCGGAAGTCATTCAGCTCACTAGGACGTGATACCTTTGGGACTGGGGTGATGCAAGATGTTTTCCAAAGCCACGGGACTCTCCCCTGTTCCAGGCTCAGGTTGAAGATGCGCTGTAGAGGATCCCCCAGCTCCGATGCACAGACCTTCAGCAGTCGTGGCGATACTCCATCTGGACCCTCTGCTTTGCTGGCACGAAGTCTCCTCAGCTCTCTGCGCTGTTGTAATTGTGGGTGGGGATGTCTCTCCTATGCTGGAATCAGCAGAAGGATGTGTGGAGGGTGCAGTACTCCGAGGTCAGAGTGGGTTAGGGTGGTCAAACCTGTTAAAGAAGTTGTTCATTTGGTTTGCTCTCTTCACATCTCTCTCGATGGTGGCACCCCGCTTCGAGCTGCAGCCAGTGATGATCTTCATCCCATCCCACACTTCCTTCATGCTGTTATTCTGCAACTTCTGCTCCAGCTTTCTCCTGTATTGCTCCTTCACCGCCCTGAGCTGGACTCTAAGTTCCTTCTGCACGCGCTTGAGCTCATGCTGATCACTGCCTTTAAAAGCCCTTTTCTTCTGGTTCAAAAGACCCTTGATGTCACTTGTAATCCATGGCTTGTTGTTAGAATAGCAGCGTACAGTTCTTACTGGAACTACAATGTCCATACAGAAGTTGATGTAGTCAGTAGTGCAGTCAACAACTTCCTCAATGTTCTCACTATGTGATCCCTGCAGGATATCCCAGTCTGTAGTTCCAAAGCATTCTCTTAGAGCCTTCTCTGCCTCAGGGGACCACTTCCTGAATAAGCGTGTGGTTGTAGGTAGGACCCTCACTTTTGGTTTGTAGTGAGGCTGAAGCAGAACCACGTTATGATCTGCTTTCCCAAGCGCAGGCAGCGGAGTGGCGCTGTATGCGTCTTTAATGTTTGCATACAGTAAATCAATAGTCTTATTTCCCCGGGTGTTACAGTCCACATACTGGGAGAAGGCTGGTAATGTTTTGTCCAGCGTCACATGGTTAAAGTCTCCAGCGATTAGCACAAGCGCCTCAGGATGCTGCGTTTGTAACTTAGCAACAGCAGAATGAATGATGTCACTCGCTGTTTCCACGTCCGCCCGAGGATGTTGGATACAGTAATTTGTCTTGTGAAAATGACATCTGCCATATTAAAAAAAACAAGCGATTACAGCCATCTGTGTAGCACCATTAAGACCTGAAACATACAAGAAATACTGCTAAAAAAGGAAATCCATTTTTATCACCCGTAATGTTACTGCTCTGTTAGCAATGACGGAGTAAATAACCTGGTGTTATTACTTCTTGTGTGATTATGGGCTATACAAAAATAAATTGTATCATAAGGAACCCTCTTTCTCAAGATGCTCAGTCAGACAAGCTTTAAGAACAAACTTGATTACACGAGTATTGCTTTAAAAACAGAAATGAGCAAATACTAACAGGTTATATAGCAGCATGTCAGCCACTGAATCAAATGTGAGTTCAGCTAAAGGTGGGGTGCCTATCATCTGTGGTGGGTGAAAGCAGATCTGTTGATATTTATCCAGCTTGTTAACTTCTAATGGGTCATGTACTTGTAGAAAACAAATAATAATAATAGAAATAACACATTTTATTTATATAGTGCCTTACAGAAGCGCCACTCACAAAAATAACTCGAAGCCCTAGTCCTGTAGCACAGGATGTATACAAGTCAGTGGTTTTTTTTGTTAGTCTCTGTTTTCATTTTTCATGTATTTATTGGACAGTGATTTGAACACACTTTGAAACCATTATAGGCTTGAACCTAGAAGAGTAAAATGCAGAAATGTGGTTTGGCGCAAATCCCACAGTGCTGTCACAAGCTAGGGCCTGGGGGTTAGAACTCAAGTGTATCAGAGTGAAACTAAAAATGATTATGCTTCATTCAAAGGTCACCATATTCTCAGGAAACACTTGTGTGAAGTGTGACAATAATAATAAATAAACATAACAACAATGAGGGATATGTGAAGTAAATGCTTTGTGACATATGACTAATCCCTCTAACATAAGCAGTATTACACAATACTGGTTGGCCACCCGTAATAATTCTAATTGCATAATATCCTGGCAAAGACAAGTAAATACAAACATAAATAACCATCCATCCTTCCATCCATTACCCAACCAGCTATATCCTAACTACAGGATTTGAGGTCATGGGGGTCTGCTGGAGCCAATCCCAGCCAGCACAGGGTGCAAGGTAGGAAACAAACCCAGGGCATGCACACACACACACAACAAGCACACACTAGAGACAATTTAGAATCGCCAATGCACCTAACCTGCATGCCTTTGGACTGTGGGAGGAAACCCACGCAGACACTAGGAGAACATGCAAACTCCACGCAGGGAGGACCGAAGCGAACCCGGGTCTCCTGACTGTGAGGCAGCAGTGCTACCACTGCGCTGCCCAACATAAATAACATCAATTAAAACCATACATGCAGATTCACAAGACAACAGCAATCAGTGGAAGAGTCAAGACCAGACGTTGCTCTTATTCTGTTTATTGACGCTCCTTGGCCCGGTCAGAACCAAATTCAGTACAGTGTAGGGCTTTTCTACTTGGTACAGCCACAGTGCCCTCCATAATACTTGGGACAAAGACACATTTACTATTTAATTTACCCCTCTGCTCCACAGTTTAAAATTCCAAATCAAACAATTCAGACGTGATTGTAGTGCACATTGCAGGCATTCATTTATTTCACATAAACATTTCATGAAATGACAACACTCTTTATACATGGTCACCAATTTCAGGGCACCATAATGTTTGGGACAAGTGACGTCACAGGAGTTTACTCAGGTGTGTGTCATTGCTCCATAAGATACCGTGGCTTGCTTCTACCCTTTGGAGTGTGTAGTTGCTATCGTTCAACATGAGGACAAGAGCTGTACCAATGAAAGTCAAAAAAGTCATTATGTGGTTGAAAAACAAGAATAAAACTATTGAGAGTTACCAGTAAAACCTTAGGATTATCTAAATCAACTGTCTGGAATATAATTAAGAAGAAAACACACATTGGTGAGCTTGGTAATAAAGGGATTGGTAGGCCAAGGAAGCCACCTCCACTGCTGATGACAGAAGAATCCTCAATGTGGTGAAGTAAAAGTCCCAAGAGCCTGTCTGACAGATCAGAAACAGTCTTCAGGAAGCAGAGGAGAATGTGTAAGACTAATATCTGCAGAAGACTCCATGAACAGAAATACAGAGGCCACAATGCAAGATGTAAACCACTAGTTAGCCACAAAAAACAGGATTGCCAGAATAATGTTTTCTATCAACAGTTGTGGCGAGCGCCCTCTTCTACGGGGTGGTGTGCTGGGGAGACAGCATTAAGAAAAAGGACGCCTCACGCCTGGACAAACTGGTGAGGAAAGCAGGCTCTATTATAGACATGGAGCTGGACAGTTTGACATCCGTGGTGGAGCGACGGGCGCTCAGCAGGCTCCTATCAATTATGGAGAATCCACTGCATCCACTGAACAGTGTCATCTCCAGACAGAGGAGCAGCTTCAGCGACAGACTGCTGTCACTGTCCTGCTCCACTAACAGACCAAGGAGATCGTTCCTCCCCCACACTATGTGACTCTTCAATTCCACCTGGGGTTGGGGGGGTTAAACGTTAACATTATTCAAAGTTATTGTCTGTTTCTACCTGCATTTTTATTACTCTTTAATATTGTTTTTTGCATCAGTATACTGCTGCTGGAATATGTGAATTTCCCCTTGGGATTGATAAAGCATCTATCTATCTATGTTTGCGAAAAAAGGACTGAAAAGAGCCTGCAGAATTCTGGAAAAAGGTCTTGTGGACAGACAAGACGAAGATGAACCTATATCAGAGTGATGGCAAGAGCAAAGTGTGGAGACAAAAAGGGACTGCCCAAGATCCAAAGCAGACCACCTCATCTGTTAAACATGGTGTTGGGGGTGTTATGGCTTGGGCATGTATGGCTACCACAGGAGCTGGCACACTTCTCTTTGTTGATGATGGAACTGCAGAGGCACAATGAATTCTGGGGTGTATAGACACATCTGCTCAAATTCTGGTAAATACCTTCAAACTCATTGGATGGTGCTTTATCCTACAACAAGATAATGATCCCAAACATACTGCTGAGGTAAAACAGGGGTTTTTCAAACCAAAAAATAGAAAATTCTTGAATGGCCGAGCCAGTAAATTAAATTTAAATCCAATTGAGCAGGCCTTCCATATTCTGAAGAGAAAGCAAGTGGACAAGCTGCTGAAACAAGCAGGAGCCGAAAATGGCTGAATTAGAGGCTTGGCAGAAGATCCTAAGCGCCTGGTAATGTCTATGAATCACAGACTGCAAGCAGTCATTGCATGCAAGGCATATACAACAAAGTACTAAATATGAATGCTTCAACGGACCTGCCATTGCTGTGTCCCAAACCTTATGGTGCCCTGAAATGGGGGGACCATGTAGAAAAAGTGTCATTTCTACATGGTGTGACCAAAATATATACAATGTGTACTTTAATCACGTCTGAATTGTGTGATTTGTAACTTTAAACTTTGCCCAAAACATTATGGAAGGCTTTGTACATGACACCCATCTATGGCATGGACAGTTCTGAACTCGTCTTGAGGTAACTGGGTGTATCACATTCTAGAGTGTGCTGGTCACAGAATATTCTTGAAACATGAGAGTTGGTAAGTACAGTTATGGCCTGCAGCATACACTACATCACAAAGAAACATTTTATAAAAAACACTCACTCAGGAAAGAGATGTAGTTATTAGTTATGGAGCATAAAAAGTGTGTATTATGACTTATAATGATTTTTATATATATATAGTGATCTTCAGCTCTCTCTGAATCGGTTCGCAGCCGAGTGTGTAGCGGCTGGGATGGGAATCAGCACCTCCAAATCCGAGACCATGGTCCTCAGCCGGAAAAGGGTGGAGTGCCCTCTCAGGGTTGGTAGCGAGATCCTGCCCCAAGTGGAGGAGTTCAAGTATCTTGGGGTCTTGTTCATGAGTGAGGGAAGAATTGAGCGTGAGATCAACAGGCGGATCGGTGCGGCATCCGCAGTAATGCGGGCTCTGCATTGGTCTGTCGTGGTGAAAAAGGAGCTCAAAGGATGTGGTCAATCAAGGAAGAGAGGTTGGTGAAGACACTATGAATGTAAGTGCAGCATTGAGAGCCTGTGACTGTGCAGGTCCCACCCTGGTCTGGCAGCAACACATCCAAGGCCATTCTGTTTTGTATTGCAACTTTGATCAGTGGGCACTTGGGCCAAGAAGTCTGAAGTCCTATATGCAACCAGTTTTATTGCTTGGGACAGCTCATTTATCCTCTCTCCATAAATAACTTCTATCACTTGAGGCAATGCAGTTCTGGTGCCCATAAGCCACTTGGGAATAGGTTTTAGTGGATGGTCCTCCCTTTTGCTTCTGTAAAGGGGAGGCTATGGGGATACCTGGAAAGTTGGAAAGGAATCACAAAGAGTGGCATTTTTTAGGACCATGTAGCATACCCCATACATCTCTTTGGGCAATGATAGGTATGTTTTCTGTTCACAGAGACAGGAGGCATTGATTTGAGCAATGGTGGCATCCCTAAGGTAGATGGAAATGGAGCCCACTGAGGGACCTGTGTCAAAGAAAGGAGAATGTGGAAGGGCAGCACAAATCGGGAAGAAATGGAGTATGACTGTACCCAGAGATACAAAAAGAGCTAAACAGGTATTGCTAGCCACATGAGTATCATGATGTACAGTTTGTAGAATGTCTTCTAATAATAATAACTAGCCAACCTGCAGCATAGTATACACCACATAATTATGTACTGATGGGTGAACACTTCCTGAAAGACACAGTTGTCCAAATGGGGTGGGTTTGAGGATACGACTGTAATTGAATGAAAAGATGGAACTCTGGAGAGAGCAACATACAATTGTCCGTGACTAAAAACTGGGTTTGGCAGATACAGGCATATCGTTTTGAAAGTCTGTTCCTGTGCCTTATTAATTTTCATTGCAAAGGCCAGTCTAACAGGAAATTGTCTGCGTGTAAACGTAAAAGGCAAATTTGAATCTGATGGGTTCAGGGATTCTCTCTCTCTCTCACGCATGTGCGCCTGTGTGTGTGTGTGTGTGTCTCTCTCTCTCGTGCGCGCGCCTGTGTGCTGTAAATGAATGAAAAGATGGAACTCAGGAGAGAGCAACATACAATTTTCCGTGACTGAAAACTGGTTTTGGCAGATACAGGCATAACTTTTTGAAAGTTTGTCACTGCACCTTATTAATTGACATTGCAAAGGCCAATCTAACAGGAAATTGTCTGCGTGTAAAAATAAAAGGCAAATTTGAATCTGATGGGGTCAGGGAAATCCGGAGAATATGGACAGTTTGTAAGGTAGGAGCTGCGATTGTTTTACACTCCAGTACATTGCGGTGAATGCTGAGAACAGTCAGTCTAGTGCTTTTACAGAGACTTCTTGCTGGCATGAGGTTTCTGAGAAGCATGACGACTGAACCAATTTTAAGTTTGACTTTATGCGGAGGCATGTTAGTGGGAATAATGTTAGCATTGTTTATGGTCATACGACGGTATGTGATCTTCTTTGAACCTCCGACTTTCGTTCTTGATTAATGAAAACATTCTTGGCAAATGCTTTCGCTCTCGTGCGAATTGTTGGCTCTGTAGTGCGTGTGCCATGGTCAGCTGCTTAGTGAATTGTTGGTGCGTGGGGCTCGGTCTTGCGCGCGTCTTGTTTGCCATGGACTTAGTGAATTATATATATAGATTCTTTGCATTTATATAGCGCTTTTCTCACTACTCAAAGCGCTCAGCAATTGCAGGGTAAGGGCCTTGCTCAAGGGCCCAACAGAGCAGAGTCCCTATTGGCATTTACGGGATTTGAACCGGCAACCTTCCGACTGCCAGTGCAGATCCCCAGCCTCAGAGACACCACTCCGCCTGTGAACTTCTAGGAACTTTGATCTGCAGTTAGTGGCTTCTCCATCAGTCTTATGGGTAGCAATGGCTGACTCAGGACTGATGACTGAGATTGTTATCTCCAGCACTGGGTGGCTCTCACGAGGGAAATCTACAGGAAACACTTGAGCTTTATCTTAACTTTGGTCCTGCTCATTGGTGGAAGACTCAATTACTGCCAGGTAAAATTCAAGGGAAAGGATGCTGGTTGTAGTACTTGGTGTCCCATTAAAATTTCATAGGGAGACGTCCCAAAAGAACTGCTGGGGGGACTCTGTATTGACATTAGAGCCATGGATGGAGGTGATGTTCATTGGGTGAGGCCTACCTGTTGTCATATGTCAATTCCTTCTAAATGTACTTCAACTCTGTGTTACTGAACATAATTAACATTTTCAATTATGCCTTATCCAATTCAGGTTTGCTTGTCAATGGAGCCAGTCAGGGCAAAAGGCTGGTAAAAACTGTGTACGGAGCACCAGTCCATTGCAGAGACCATTCATGTGCCCATCCACACTTGCTAATCAAATCACCTTCACACCTTCATACAGACCTGGCAAAAATGTGCAAACAATAATGGCTGGGTACAAGACTTGATCCTGACGTACATGAAACTTGATATGTTGAAAAGGGAGAATTGTTTTTTGTCTAAGAAAGATCACGATAAACAAAATAACCAGGAAATTAGTTTAACGCAATATAGAAAGCCCCACTCTAAAGTCGTTGTGGGAGCACCTCTCTGCTTCCTCTGAACTAAAAGAGAAAAGAAAACAGGAAACGCCCGCAGACAGATGCATCAGACTGCAACCAAAGTGAAATGACAAGAAAGGAACCAAAAGGGCAGCAGAAATTCAAAACTCAGAACCAGAATCTTAGTCAAAAAATGAACTTTATAAGGCCAAACACTAGCTATTTAAGTACGTGTAACTAACATAGAAAAAAAGGTGTGTTTATGAATGAGAATCCAACACAAAGAAAACTTTTGTATGTATAGTATGCCATTGTGTTAAGGATACAAGGTGACGTTACACATCACCAATCCTGGCAACATACATCACATCTGTAAAGATTACGGCTGCCATCATCCAAAAACTATTACTGAATAGCACAGTGATTACATCAACAACAAAAAATATTACACATAATATCCACACCTAAACCAAGTTAATAAAATATAGAAAAACTAAGAAGTGTGGTCCTTAACCATAGATTATAACCAATATAAAAATGTGATCAGTGCTTTTTCTTGGCACAACCTGCACAAGTCGTTTCCTCTAATATTGAACATGATTAAAATTACTGTCGCATTGGATTTGTTTCTGGCAAGTCTGAAAGTAAAAACACCCTTCTGCCTCTATGAGCCACTTGCCTACTGAGTAATACTCTGTCTGCATAGAGGGGTCTCTTCACCATTTTCCTTCTTTTCTACTCAAGACACTGTTTGTCCTGCCAGTGAGCCTTTACTTCAGATACTCTCTCCAGGTCAGGGACATCTTTTAAACTGCACTTGGAGTTAATTTTTTTGGTCAAGCTCCTGGGCTTAAAGCTTTGATGTACAAAAAGCATGTTCATAGTGCTGGGGGGTATACCGGTTCATACCGAAAACCGTTTTTTAATTTTGTTATGATATGGATTTTTCTTATACCGCAACACCGGTTTAAATTGCCTAAACAACGTTCTGAACGTGGTGCAGTGGGAAACTGTTTAAGGGGGACCTTTTTCACTGCTACACCGCTAAACACATGCAACGGAGTACATGCGTTAGTGGAGGTGTTGCGCGGGGGCTCTTTTTCACTGCTACACCACTAAACACATGCAGCTAAGTATATGCGGTAGTGGAGGTATTGCGTGTCAAAATGGACAGAGAACATTCTGAAACTGAAGCTGTAGCAGACGATAAAGTTGAACATGATGACACAGAAGAACTTTTGCTGGAAAAAGGAGCTGTGTCTGTTGTCTGCAGATACTTTGGATTTAAAAGGTCGGATGTGGACCATACCATTATGTTCAAATGTGTGAATACTGTTTCTATACTACTAGATAATACTGCAAGCCAAGTTGTACTTGTTTTATTTTTTTCAATACTGTGTAATGTACCTGGGTACTGTGTAATAGTGTGACGACATGTTGACTTTATTCTCGACATTTCCACTTTAATCTCGACGCTTATGACGAGAATAAAGTTGACATGTTGACTTTATTCTCGACATTTCTACTTTATTCTCGCCGTTTGTCGAGAGTAAAGTCAACATGTTGACTTTATTCTCGTAATTTGTCATTAAAGTAGAACATCATAAACTAATCTTCATCTTAAAATGAATATTTAATTTACTAGATTTTCTCAAACCCCGTCATAAGTTATGCAACACATTAAATGCTTTGTGTTGTGTTCCCAGAGCCATGTTAATCGCTACTGCTTCTTAAACTGACTTCCTCCTGCACTAAGAGGAGGCGATGGCAGCACAGAATACATTAATTTCATGATATCCCTGCTCCCTGAACATTTAGAATGCTAAGATAAATACTTGATATAATTTTCATAATAAAATGCATTAAAGCATGTGGGGGCACGGTGTCGTGGAGGTTGCACTGCTGCCTCACAGCAATGGGGTCCCGGATGTTCCTTGTTTTGAATTTGCATGTTTTTCTGGTGGGTTTACTTGGCGTGCTTCAGTTTCCTTTCAAAGTCATGTAGGATGTGGGGTTTTGTTATGCTATATTGACCCTGCTAGTGTATGTATTGCTCGTATTCACCCTGCGATGTGCTGGCTCCCTGTTCAGGATTTGCTCCCGCTTTGCTGGGATGGGCGCAACCCTGAATGGACGGCATAATTAAACATGTATAACGAAAATTTTTTTTTTAAGTTCTGAACACTCCGTGACGTTTATCGTTTGGTGATTGGTTATGTGGAGAAAGAAAAGGGAAGGATAGGAACTGGGGGTTTGGTACATCAGACAGACAGCACACATGCAATAAAGAAAGCCTGCTCAGAAGAACATCCATTGAATTCTGTGTTTGTGTCTCTGACCACCAGATCACAAACCCACCATTTACACAATATTCAGTTAAACCTGTGTGATACCCATTCATACATCCAGTTTTTTGGAGCCTCGTCACACCTGTCATAAGGTTCTCTACACTGAACATAGACCTGGGGACCCCTTACTGCGAGGGAGAAGCACTACCGGCACACTACCATGCATGTTTAATACCTGCTTTAATGCATTTCATCCTGAAAATGATATCAAGTGTTTATCTTGGCATTCTAAATGTTCAGAGAACAGGAATCTCATGATGTGAATGTATTCTGTGCGGTGATCGCTGCTTGCGCCTCCTCTTAGTGTAGAGGAAGTCAGTTTAAGAAGCATGTACAGCGATTAACAACTGGGTCGGGGAACACTTAACACAAAGCATTTAATGTGCTACATTAA
This sequence comes from Erpetoichthys calabaricus, assembly GCF_900747795.2. NCBI lineage: Eukaryota > Metazoa > Chordata > Cladistia > Polypteriformes > Polypteridae > Erpetoichthys > Erpetoichthys calabaricus. The sequence goes on along the minus strand of NC_041394.2, from coordinate 316,150,986 downwards.
CTTATGATGGGGTTTGAGAAAATCTAGTAAATTTAACATTGATTTTAGGATGAAGTTTAGTTTACGACATTCTACTTTAATTACAAAATAAACTATGAGAATAAAGTGGAAATGTCGAGAATAAAGTCAACATGTCGACTTTATTCTCGACATATATTTTTTTTTCTTCACCGTGGCCCTAATACGCTTTCGTAGGGCTATACCACAAATAGCATTATAAATGCAAGTTGCAGTTTTATTATTTATGTATATAGCTTAGCTTGAAGCAATGTCCATATTAATGCAATTTGCCTTAATGATGGTTCAGTTGGTAAAGATGTCTCACCAAGTTACACTTGTTTTATTTTATTTGGTAAATACTGTGTAATGCACCTGGGCTTGAAGTCTTGAAATAATAGTATTATTACTGGAAGTTGCACTATTATTTATTTTAGTATTATTTACTAGCCGACGCCCGCCGTAGCATACGGCGGTGTAAGAATAGAAACGGAAAACAGTGAGAAAGGAATTCGGAAATCAAGAAGAAATAAATACTTCTTGAAAGACGCAGTGTGCATGTAGAATTTCCGGCCAAGCAGGATTACATGTGAAAGTGATAAATAAATCAGGCTTTCCGAATTTACGTACTATGGCCATGGCATTCTGATAGTTTTGTTTTTCCTGGAAATGTGGACGGTAATATGAATATTTTGCCTACACGTACGTTGTTATTTTCAGCGTTTGCTTGCAGTGCGTCTGATAGTCCTTTATATTGTTCCACGCGCAGATCTTGTTGATGTAATCTGATATAGTTGAGACGCGCGCCCTCTGTTTTAACATACGCATCTACGACATACTGTTGGAATAGTTTGTCACTGGAGTGCAAAATACTAAATGTATTCCTCATTGCTAATCTGTATGCGTAAAATTGGCATTGAGTAAGCCTTATTTGCTTGGCGGTTCTTTTATCGGGAACATGTTGTAAATCTTTGTGCCAGCCAATGTCTCCGTAAGGGAATAAAAGTGGGTAAACCATAGGATCGCAATTCATATTGAGCGTGGAAATCTGTTTACAGGAGTTGCCTATGGGATAGATGCAAATGTCCCTTTTGGCAGGCATTTCGCCATCTTCTCCGACAAAAATCGCTGCAACATTGGTGTGACATGTCGGGACATTGTATCGTTGTAAATCCTGCCTAGGGTCTTCCTTGAAAACCATTCGTACAGATGCTGTTGGATTAGACTGAGCGATTTCATGCATGTGTTTGTATGATTTAGCGAACGGGTTGATGATTCTGAGCATGGAATCTAGCTGGAGAATTACATTTTCGCTGCATGCAGAGTTTGCTTTATTTTGTAAGCATACTTCAGTAGCTTGCGCTGTGTGAAAAACATACAACTGTCCATATCCTGGAGAGGTAAAAGTGTTAGCGTATAGTGGAGAGATTTGGTGATAAATTTGCCCGTGTCTTTTAATACAGTATGGTCCGTGGCCAGGAGGTTGAGTTATCTGTGCACCCATGGAAGCAAACGCTAGAGAAGAGTTTTACTCTCAAATGTGTTCACGATAATTTTTAGCTTCTGATGTTTGCTGTGTAAGAAGCTGTTGTAAAGACACAGGTGGCTCCTGCAAAGGTGGTAAAGCTACTTTACCGTTGTGGTAGCACCTCGAGTACTTGTTGGATGTATTACGCTCAGCAGGCCAGTATAGTGCATGACATGGAAGACGACAAGTAAGAATCGAGAAATGCCGTGTTGGCTGCGTGTGGCTGGGACCGGTTTTGAAGAAGAGCTGCAAGTAGTGTGGGGAAGGGTTTGTAAGAGGACGAATGTCGGTTGCATGTGGGCGGAACCAGTTTTGAAGTGGAAGCAGGATGAACCAGAAGAGAAATATATATAAGAGATTAGTTTAAATATTATGCAGTTTAATGATGGTAAAGTTGTCTATAAAGTCACTTTAACGTGTCAGTGGACAGAGATTGTTAACATTAACAGAAAGTGTAGTTGGTTTACAAAAAATATTTACTCTTTATTCCTTTTCTAAGACATGTTCAGTGTAGTACTTTTGACAAGCACCTCTGGATATTTTACTAAGTCTAAATATTTGCCTTTTTGGATGGTTGAAAATATGTTGTCAAAATTTTAGTTTAAGTTGTTTGCAAAATTTGTTCAATAAAAAGGTTCTATATTTTGACTGCAACTGTCATGCAATGTGATTCCTTCTCTTCATTAGTGCCACCCCCTTGAAAACTGTCACTTTATGGGGCCATGCAAACCTGTATTGATACTTGTGTGCACATTAAAATGTTTTTTTTGTACAATGTACAATTCTCATGACAGTGGAATAGGTTATTCTTAGCCAGTAGTTGCAGTGGAAAATGTGGTTAACATCCACTCATGCATGGGAAAAAAATACCGTGAAACCGGTATAATTTTGAAAAATACCGTGATATAGAATTTTGGTCATACTGCCCAGCACTACATGCTCACCTAATTAAAGTGTTCCTAATTTGCAGCTATGTAGGGTGAATGAGCTCCACACTTTTATCTTTTTGTTGTCTGGATTGTGCAACTATTTCCAAGTACAAATCCAATGGCCATAGCTCCTAGGAAAAACAAGGATTACTCACTGAAGATAACCCAACACTAGTCTAGAATTAGTCCGTGAAGTCAGTGGTACTAGTTTGGGATGTGAGGGTACTAGACATGCAAAAATAACAAAGCATGGACTCCTGGTATTAGAGTTACCGAGACTGACATTAAGGGTTGTTAGACAATTACTTCCATTCAAGCTGTTAAAGAACGGAGTAGTAATACACTCTTAGAAGACAGTACAGACCTGATGTTTCATGTCCTTTGTTACAGAATGTATGAGGGAATGACCATTAGTCCAGTCATCCTAAGTATCTAGCTCATGAAGGAACAGCAAAAAACAGCAACTTGCCTAGAGGTGAAATATTGTATAAAGAGAACAGGCCCAAGTAGAAGTAAGGATGAAGGCTCAATCAGTACAGGAGAATTTCATGCAATATTCATAAACCTGTGGGTCTGAGAATATTAATACTTTTGTATCCCATGAAAATATTTAGAAACCCTCTAAACTAGTCATATAGCATAATGATAATTAATTTACCAATCTATGGTATAAATTTAACTATTCAATCTGCATACTTTGAAGGCTTGGTTGCTGTAGCCAGACATGAAAAATAATTAGTAATCAATGTATTTCTGTGATGTTGATTCCTTCTACGAATATTATGTTTGGTTCACATACGGTGTCTATAAAAAGCAGTTACTCCCTTGGCACGGTGGATTTAATTAGGCTTTTTGACACTGATCAGCATAAACAGTCTCTTTAATGTCAAAGGGAAAACACAACTCTACCAAGTGTTCAAAATTAATTACAAATATAAAACATTAAATAATTCACCCCTTTAAAGACACCCCTACATCACCACTAGGGCAACCAACTGGATTTAGGAGTCACATCTTTAGGTCAATGGAAATCAGCTGTGGGTAGTCAAGATGTTTCAGTTGACTGAGTATAAATGTACCTGTGAGTAGGAGGTCCAGCTTGTGGTGAGTCAGTATTGTTGCCAAGCCCACACAATCAGGACAAAAGAACACTCCAAACAACTCTGTGAAAAGGTGATTGAAAAATACAAATCTACAAATCAGGGGAAAGAGACAAGAAAATATCTAAGTCACTGAATATTTCTTCAAACATTAAGAAATGGAAATAGTATGGCAAAGCTTAAAACATGCCTAGAGCTCTCCGTGTTCAAAAACAATGATTGTGCAAGAAGAAAACTAGTGATGGAGGCCACAAAGAAATCTGTGATAACTCTTAAGGGGTCACAAGCTACAGTGGGTTGGAGTGACTGTGCAGACAATAACTTACCTGGGTGCTTCCCTTGTTGCAACTTTACGGAAGAGTGGCCAAGATTTTGCCATAAAGCACCCGAGAGGCTAAAATCAGCTGGAACAAGGTTCTGTCATCTGATGATCTTTTTGTCTGTCAAACTAAATGGCATATTTGAACACTACACTACACATGATCAAAAACAAACCATTCCCTGAAGGCATAGATACAGCCTCTCTGGCTTATGATTATAGATTTGTCATGTCTCAGCCAAAATTCTTTCCCTTGGCTGGGGTTCAAGTTCTTGTTTTTTTGTCTCTTTTGTTTATTGAATTTATGTATCATTCTTTATTTTTGTTTTTTTTTCTTTGTATATAAGCTACCTGTGTTTATGTTCTGTGCATTTTGTGGGTGGTCTCCCAAGAGGCTGGGTCACCTGACAATCATAACCAGAAACTGCTCTCCACCCTATAAATCCAAAGGATCTTGTATAGTACACTGTGAATGTGCTCTGGAGTCGATGAGTTATCTGTGTGTTTTGCTGTGCTTGTGCTATTTTTATATTTTGGAATTTTGACCTTCTTGCTGTTTTCTCAACCCCTCTATTTTGATTCTGTATTGGGACTTTGTTGCAGGTCATTCCATTTTGCCTTTGTGCTCCGTGGAGCTTCGTTTTCATTGGAATCCTTTTTGGGAAGAATAAATCTTTTATTTTATAAAGATTTGGTGCTTTTCCACATTACTAGCTACGGCTTGATAGTTATATGCCCCTCTAGTGGGCATTACTGGAAGTGCTTGGGACTATGTGCTTAGGAATTTTTTAATGCTTGGGACCCCTAGTTCCTGACAAGACTAAAGTAGCCAGTCTGACACAGAATTCTTAGACACAACACATGCATAAATCAATTAACATGCTAAGCTAAGCTTAACTTAGTAAAACATTTTGTGATCATGAATCCATATTACTAACCGAGAATGCTAAACCGGATGATGGACGCAGGCACATCCGGCAATGGGCCGTAGCTGCAAAAAGATGCACTGCGCAGGCGCAAAAAGAGTCCGCGAGGGTCGGCTGAGGAGCCGAGAAAGGCAGATAAAAGAGGGCGAGAGAGGCGGATGAGGGGCCGCGAGAGGCGGACAAGACCACAGAAAAAAGGAGTGAGCACAGGAAAAATGGAGAAATGAGGCGCAAAGAGCACCGAAAAAAGGAAACGGCACATAAAAAAGTATTCAAACGCAAGCAAAGCACGAAACACATTGCACACGAAACTAGACCCAAAAAAAAAGAGGCTCGCGCACAACAGCAAGGCACCCCCCCCCCCCCCCCCCCCCTACAGGCACCGGACGGGACACACACCAAGAGGGGGATTCAACAAGCCCATGGAACACAAAAAAAAGAACACAAAACCACCCCACAGACCCTACAAGCAAGGGACGGGACACACACAAAGAGGGGGATTCAACAAGACACAGGAACACAAAAAGAAAGAAGACGCTCGCGCGACAACAATCCTCAACCCCCAAGACACACACACACATCCATAAGAAGTGACACCCAAAGCCACATATTCTAAAGTGAACATCAACACCTTCACACTAGACAGCATAGGTGTCAGCATTGGTGGATCTCCTTACAATAAAGCACTATTAACCGTTCAACTGCAGAAAAGGAAACATATTAACAGTGACTGCGATCCTCCTTATTACTTATCCATATTTCGCATGCTGAGAAAGAAACAAGTCATGAATACACGGTCACGGGTACAAAACGAAAAGGAAATGATAACAGGAACAAACACACTAACACGAAAGAAACAACAAAATAGACGGCTATGCAGCATAGGTGGATCTCATTACAATAAGGCACTATTAACCGTTCAACCGCAGAAAAGGCTCCATATTAACAGTGAGTGCAATACTCCTTATTACTTATCCATATTTCTAAAAGAAAAAATGTCTCGACTCCAAAAACGCAAATCTCAACTAAAGCTTCTAACTAACGATGTACCTAAAAGTAAAAACTTTATGAACTGCATTAGATCCTACAATGGTTCATTTGCTTTTGCATATACCGGAGTAAATATCAGGCCACCAAAAGGCAATGGCCCATACTGCTTTCGCATATGTGCACAAATACTGCATCGCATTGGAACAGTGCACCCTGAAACAAATCAACAACGCAAATATGCACAAATCTACATCCTAGATCCACATTACGCAAACTATCAATCAAAGTGCTGCATCGCAACAGGCACAGATTCAAAACGAAACACCTCCCGTCTCAGACATACGTTAATGGCAGCAAAGGCTACAACGGGTTTCTCACACAGCACAGGCAAATCGATTACAGATCCAAAACAACACGTCCCAAATACTACACATGCAACAACGTGCCTCTCAAATGGCACAAGGAAAACATACACCAGGAAAATTCATTCGGATTAATGAATGTCATTTGCAATCATTGTCATTCAGTTCACTTCCCTGAAGAAACAACTGGCAATACAAGTTATACATTTACACGTTGTTGTCAAAAGGGTCAAATTAGACTGCCTTCTTTACATTCATATACTGAATATCTACAGAGGCTTATAACTGACGATGTACCTGAAAGTGAAATCTTTATCAACTACATTAGATCCTACAAATCGGTATTCACTATGAACATTAACGGTGGCACTGCACGTGACATCCGTCTTGAAAAAATGTTGTTTATTGATGAATGTTCAATGGCATGAAGTCACTTACTCAACACCATTCATAAACTTCTACAAACGTTTATGAATAATAATATTCGATTTGGAGGAAAGGTACTTTTATGAGGAGGAGATTTTAGACAGTGATTAGCTATTCTTCCAGATGCCATGCACTCAGCTATTGTTCAGTGCACCTTAAAATACGCAGACAATTGGCATTGCTTTCAAAAGATACAGTTAGTAAAAAAGATACGATGTCCAGAACCAGATCATAACAATTGCTTATTACAACTGAGAGATGGTACACTCACCAATACAGCTGGACTTCAGGCACATATTATTACAATTCCTCAAGCCTTTATCTGCGACAACTTAGTTACAGAGACATTTGGAACAGCAATCTCATTAGACCAAATGCCCCTTTTAACACAACGCACTATATTATGTCCAAAAAATATTAAAATGGAAAACATTAATACCCAAGTCATTCCATTACTTCCTGGAGAGACACAACTCTTTCTAAGCTCTGACAAACTTGACTCTGATCACAACAATAACCATCTTAAATGACATTACAAGTTCTGAGCTGGAATTACCTTTTACACTTAAACGGCGTGTACAAAGAAATTTTCAAATAAACCTTTACACTGTGCCACACACTTTATTGTTTGCTTTCTATTTGCATCATCTACACCGTCACACTATTCTATATCTCATTCATACATCACGCTCTTTGTCATTCCCAACACCAGGGGTTGGCGAGCGAAGCGAGCAGGGGGCGGAGCCCCCTAGTGTAACACTAAAAGATCAAGTTCACACACAGTTTACAGTCCATCTAACCAACCTATAAATATGGAAGATTGCACCTTGCCTTAATTACACATTCCAGAAAGATGACTGTATACTTCATAAGTCTTGATACAAAAAAAAAACAAACCACGTCACACAATTTCTTTAAAAGATATTTGATCTGATGCCTGTTGGCATTTAAATCAATTAAGAACACCAAAGCATTTTTTTTTGCAAAAAAATAAAATTATCAAATCACCTCCTTACAGTTAACAGAATTATGGAATAACAATGTTTCTTAGTGTAGTAGAAAAGTGAAGATAAAAAAATACTCAAAGTCAATTATACTTATCATTTTTCTGCTTATATTTACTAATGGTAAAACATCCACAAGCTCTGCTATGTATTCATAGTTTTAAAATGTTTAACAAATATTAAACAATACGAGTTACTGGGGAATTGGTACTATCATCCAAGAAAAGTGTGCTAAACACATCATCAAAGAAGCTTGGGTGGTATTTACAAGCTCTGGTACAGTCAGGATTAAAGTTTACTTCCAGGATCTGTGGCTTCATAACCTTTTGACCTGTTAAAAAACACAAAGTCATTAACATCTATGATAATTTACACCTGATGAATAAAATCAGCTTCTGACCAACTGATCAATATACAGAGATCAGAAACCAGAAGTGCAGCGATCTATTCTAAAGTCTCTCTGTTCCTAGTTGTACAGTTAGAGTGATACATTAATCCATTATGATTTACATTTCCACCCAATATTATTATAATAGAAATTTATTATAAACATCAGAAAAATACAATGCAGCTGTGAATAGATCTTACCATTTGATTATATTAATATAACTTTTGTGAACAGACTGGCTTAAAAAACTCTAAAATTAGGGATGCTACTACTGCAAAAGCTGTCTATACTTTGGCTTTAACACTTCATTTAAAACTTTTTTTAGTATATACTACTGTGGACATGAACAAAACAAACTCAATTTTACCTTCGTCTGTATTTTGCCATTTCAGCATTAGGTCAATTGCATACATAGCTCGAGAGGATGGATAATCACATATACCAAAAGGGGCTGGTCTAGATGCTGCCACTTCAAATAGTTCAGCAAAACATTTGAAAAGCTTGTCCTGGGGGAAATAAAAGGTTTTTAGTAGCAAGAATTGATGCTAAAAATTTAATCAATGTGCATTTGTCACATTATTTGTATTATTGTAGCAAAAGGTTTGAAATATGTCACTGTTATCCATGAAGTTTATCTCATAAGAACTGATATTCCTCAAATTAAGAACTATGCACCGGTATAGCAGAAACCGTTCAAACTATGCAAGCCAGCTGACAGAGTGTGAGAAACTGATACCGCCCTAAAAGCAACTTAACAATGAGATGAAAAATGACAAGTGGGAATTCTTGGGGCAGGCTATAAGAGGAGAACAGGTGTTTCTAGTGGTCTAAACGGTCACTTTAAATTTTACAGCAACTGGGTGCTAATTTTTATTGGTTGCTTTATTGGTTGTTGGTCTTTTGGTGTGCTATTTTATTTATACTCGGCTAGAAAAAGATTGTTTCCATGTTTGGGACCTTGAACTGTAGAAACTGTATAAAAAGCTCTAACAATTGCCCTGAACTTTGAAGCACATCTCCAGACAGATGGACAATATCGCTGCCTGTTTCTAAGAATGCCTTCCACATTGCCGAAGTTAATGAACTCCATTTCTTGAGCTCCCACTCCAGGAATGGGGTTTGTCAAGAGTTTCCTTTGAGTAATTTTCAGTGTAAGCCGATATTAAACAAAAGCTAAGTGTATTTCTCCTACGTGATTTATTTAGCACCACCGCCGTATCACTAGGGAGGAATATAGTCTTTTAGGTTATATCTATATAGATTCAGGCTAAGTAACATGCAGCAATCACTAACAAACTTATTCCCAGGGAGCGTGTGCCTCCTGCAGGAAACAATTAGTATTTATGAAATGTTAACAATAACATAACAGCCGAACACAAAAAGCATATGACAAACTGACAACATATTGTACTGCACCTATATTAAAATGATTAGAATTAATCCTATTTTCTGAGAATTTTATATAAAATGAAAATGTGAATTCATCTTCAGATGGGTTCTGAAAATACCTTTAGCCAGAGATGAAAAATAACTAGTAATCAGTGTATCTCCATGATCTATTAGCTTTTAATGCACGTATGTGCAGCACCCTGAATTCCAGCTTCTAGTTTGATTACAACAACAGCAACAATTGTTTGGTATTTTGTACACCGTATTAAACCCTGTGGGGAGATGGTCTTTTCATATACCTTCGGAGGTCAGAGCGCAGGGTCAGCCATCGTACAGCGCCCTGAAGCAATTTTCACTTTTATTTTTTGTATAGCCCAAAATCACACTAGGAATGCCTCAATGGGCTTTAACAGGCAAGTTTTTTGGGAAACTTTTTTTTTTTTTTGACAGCACCCCCAGACTTGACTCTCTACGAAAACAAGGAAAAACACTTCCAAACAATCCTTGTAGGAAAAACAAAAAGAAAAATATTGGCAAGGGAGACACACCCTTCCAGGTAGGCTGGATGTGCAATGGATGACAAAAAAAAACGGGGTAAATATAATACACAAAATAGAATACAAGTGATTCTCTTCACAGAGCTAGATGTTCAATTTATCATGGCCACCTCAGAAATACAATACAATAGTACAAACTACCTTGTTCTTGCACAGCGCTCCCCAACAAGTGCAGACCATTGAGTGCGGCAACAACTCTCAAGACAACATGCAAGAATCAATTACACCACTCACTAAATTCAGAACTATCTCATATAAGGATACAGATTTGTTCAAATACATCAGAAACGAAGTAGAAACTAATTAACATAAATAAGAAACAACAGTATCTGTCTATCAGCTAATTACAGAACCATGGACAGATTGTAGAAAAGGAGTCAGACAAGCTGGACACAGTCAGAGTTCTGGAGACCTCAGCCGACAAGCTGCCATCCCCCTACTGGTCATTCCATAGCTGAGTCAGTGCTGGGCCAGCCAGCCTGATAAAAGAACCCTTCTTCCTGATGAGTCCAGTGTTCCTTTATCTTCAACAAGCAAAATACCCGCGCTTCGCAGCGGAGAAGTACTGTGTTAAAGAGGTTATGTAAACATATATATACATAAACATACTGTATATACATAAATATATACATATACACATCCACATATATATATATATATATATATATATACACACACACACATGCAGACACATATACATATATATACATATACATATTTGTATATCTACATATATATACACATATATACATATATATACATATACATATTTGTATATCTACATATATATAAACATATATACATATATATACATATTTGTATATCTACATACATACACATCTATCTATCTATCTATCTATATATATATATATATATATATATATATATATATATATATATATATATATATATATATATATATATATATATATATATACACACATATATATATACACATACATATATATATATATATATATATATATATATATATATATACATATATATATATATATATATATATATATATATAGCTGATTACCCAGTGGATTCGCTCACTGAGTGCAAGAGAAAAAAATAAAATGTATGTATAAAATAAGTTTAATTGCCAAATTTATTTTTCCACAAATAAAGAGCACTTACAATAACATAGAAATCAATATAAACAACATTAACATCATTATCATTTGAGAATATGAAGTAATATATAAGAAGCACATTGCATATAAATATAAATTATTAAACATTAAAATGTTCTTCTATAAAACACTACCGTGGCTATTCGTTTGTCTGTCCAGGATTTTAAATCAGCTGTAGCTCGCAAACCGTTTCACCTATTGACTTGAAATTTGGTACACAGATACTACGTCACGTCTACTATTCGCTTTCCCACACATATGAACACACATATATATATATATATATATATATATATATACACACACATACATATACACACACATACACATATATACATATGCATATATAGTGCGTTGCAACACGGGCTGTGATTGTTACATGGGAGGGAGACAACAAATCACAGCTTCCCGCTTTCTAATCGGGCTTGTGATTGCTGCTTTGACGGATGCCCAGATCCCACAGTATTTCCCCTTAGGAGAGGCGTTAGGCAAGTGTAATTGAATAGCGGTGCTGCAAGTTATTACTCTTTTTATCTTTATTTTATTTTATTGTAGAATCAACTCACAGCTGCGCACACCAGTGCGTGCGTGGCAGATGCGTACGGCTGACGTTTTCATTGTCTACCACCTTCGCTAATCATTCTTGAGGCAGATTGAAGACTTAAGTGCCAGCTTAAGTGAAAAATTAAAGAAAACATACTAAGTTTTAAAAAAAATGAGTTTTAACGGGAAAAGATGCCGACGAAAGAAGAGAAGCAGCGGGACGCTAGGGTCAAGAGCTGCTCATTAAGCAGCAAGCGCATCAACCTCTGAGCAAACGAATGGTAAACGTACAGAGAAAGAGGATAAATACTATGAATGGTCATGTCAAGTGTATTCACTCCACGTTATCGTGCAGTGCGCTGTTACTGGTATTTTGATAAAAGAATCTGAATAACATATAAGAAGCGTATAAATTATTAAACAGTAAAACATTAACATTTAAGAAGTAAAGATACATTGAGTACTACTGTAGTGCTTTCGGGTATAGTACATTTTTTGTTTGCCCATTACATGCATAAATGTATACATTTTTTGGTGTACCTACCCAAGAACACGCGACATGACCCGGCAGTTAAAAATGTATCGCTCCAGCAATTTTAACTGTGTTACAAAGTCATCTAATATGGTATTGCAAACGGCAGCGGGAGCGTTTCTATAAACTCAATTTAAACTTACTGTTTACACCGTGCTTTGAAGATGCATAGTATGCGACACGTGTTTCGCCGTAATTGTGGGCTCATCAGGAGTACACAGTCACTGCACTCCCTTACGGGAATAGATCCTCGGACGTAGAGGCGAAGCCCCTAACGTTGTGCCACGGCGTGAGGTTCGTTCATTTGACAGCATGTAGATCGGGGTAATTACATTGCAGGCATTCGTAGTCTGATTCACAATCTGATTGTATGGGTGGTTACCTACCAGGTAACGCTTGTGGTTGGTGAGCAAGTCGGCTAACTTCTGCCACGGTGCCCTCTTTCAGTTGCGAGAAGCAGATCATACAATGGTTGAAATAGTTTAATATATATAGCAAAATCACCGCGCTTCGCAGGGGCGAATATGGTATTGCAAACGGCAGCGTTTCTATAAACTTAAAGTTACGGTTTATACCGTGCCTTGTTTCATATTCTTTTCCTACCTTATCAATTGTGTAATGTGTTTTTTGAAGAGGTTTGATTCATGGAAGTGATCACTCCTGCTGCGTTCAGTCACTTCACGTGAGCCACTGTCTTGTGTGATGTTGCGATGTCCACGGGTTTATTTAATGTTAGCTAAGACCCGGCAGTTAAAAGTTTCTCGCTACAGCAATTTTAACTCTGTTACAAAGTGATGCAAACTCTCGTTTATACCTCGTGTCTTCTCATTAAACTTGTATCTCGCGAATATGGCATTGCAAACGGCAGCGGGAGCGTTTCTATAAAGTTAAGGTTACGGTTTACACCGTACTTTTTTATACGTCGTGTCTTCTCATTAAACTTGTATCTCGCGAATATGGCATTGCAAACGGCAGCGGGAGCGTTTCTATAAAGTTAAGGTTACGGTTTACACCGTGCTTTTTTATACCTCGTGTCTTCTCATTAAACTTGTATCTCGCGAATATGATATTGCAAACGGCAGCGGGAGCGTTTCTATAAAGTTAATTTAGACTTACGGTTTACACCGTGCTTTTTTATACCTCGTGTCTTATGAAGATGCTTGCATGCGTCACTCACTCGCTTCTTATTGTTTCGCTGCCTTGTCAATTGTGTAATGAATGTTTTCTTCTGCGCTCTTTGGGGCTCCTCCTTCTTTTCTACGTACTGAGTTCACAGTCAGTTCACGTGATTACGTGGGAGGCGTGATGACGCGACACGCAACTCAGTCTCCTACGGCCATCTTGCTGCCTACCATTACAGTATATGGACAAAAAAGAGGTTCCAGTTATGACCATTACGCGTATAATTTTGAAATGAAAACTGCCTAACTTTTGTAAGTAAGCTGTAAGGAATGAGCCTGCCAAATTTCAGCCTTCCACCTACACGGGAAGTTGGAGAATTAGTGATGAGTGAGTCAGTCAGTCAGTGAGTGAGTGAGTCAGTGAGTCAGTCAGTCAGTCAGTCAGTCAGTGAGGGCTTTGCCTTTTATTATTATAGATGACTTTCATTAGGCAGGCAAACAACTTGGCAGAAGAGCAGTTGCACCAAGTGGCACATGAGGATACCCACATTACTAGCCTATAATGTGGTACCTAATCAAAACCGTTCTGAATATTAAGGTAAATAATACACTTTACAGTCCTTAACTCCCCTTGTCACATGAATGATAGAAATGAACAAATGAATGGACACAAAATTTAAAAGAAATGATTACTTGTAAGATGCATTATTTTTTTTTCCCCTAAAACACACAGAACCCACAGTTACATAAAATAAATTTGTCTTCAGCTTATAGCTGTTCTTGTTAGATGAGAAACAGGAAAAGAAAGAAAGAAAGAAAGAAAGAAAGAAAGAAAGAAAGAAAGAAAGAAAGAAAGAGGAAAATCTAAAAATGTTTTTAAATTTCTTTTTTTTATCGCACTTGATTTAGCAACACAAGGGGATACCTGGTAATTTGTACGTGGTAATTTATTTTGAGCTTCTATAAAATTTTAATTTCTCCTTGAGATTAAATAAAGCTTCATTTAACCTAATAACCAATACATGAACAGAATGTTTCATCCTTCTTTTGAACAAAGAAAAATCTGTCTCCAATCGGACTGCTAGACATTTTAATAAAAGTATTCTGGAAATTTTCTGGAATTCTATAGCTCCTTTTTCTGGCCAGAATAATGCAAAAAACTTTCCTTTCAGTTAAGTGTGCTCCTGGTAATAACTAATCACATAGTTATTTTTGTGTGAGGGGGTAACCTGTCAGAATGAACATGTCACCAAATTCTTTGTATTACCTTGGTAAGATTTCAGTGACAAAACAGTGAACGCCCATGGAGAGACACTTTTTAAAACTGAAATTCCCCCAACACTCCAATTCCTCAGAAGGCCAGTTAACCTGAGAGTTTTTCTTCCGCTAAGGAAAACACAAAGTTTAATGTGTTGTGGAACTATCACTGACAAAAAAAGGTTAAAGTGAACTTCTCTCAATTGAGATTCCCACTGTAAACTGACCTGGGGAGTAATATATTCTAGTAACCCATTACAAACAGAACTTCCATCCTGGGTATATTAGCAAATGACAAAAGTCCTAGGCTGAAAAAGTGTTTGGCTACTCTTGAATCTATAAAATAGGGATGTCACTGTCAGATCTTGGAGTGCTGTCATGGCTGCGGTTTTTTTTATTCTAATCAGTTTCTTAATTAGTCACCAATTTTTCTACTAATTGATTACTTTTCCCTTTATTTTAATTTTAAATATTATTTATTTATTTTTATTTTAACCTACGGGGGCAGGTGTGGTTATATTTCATGAAGTGCACTTATGAAATCAAGAAATGCCTGACGACACTTTGCTTGAATAAGCTTTGTTTTCCAATTAAACCTCAATCGGTTCTACATATGCAAAGCGCTTCTCATTAACTCAAGACATCTTTGGCGGTCCACAATGATGCACACACATTTAAGCAGTCTAAGAACCAGTTTTGAATACCATCTTTCAGGGCTCAAAAAGCACAGAGGAAGGTACAATATTGGCAGATTGAGTACCTATGATTTTACATGCGAAACTTACAGTGCATCCAGAAAGTATTCACAGCACATCACTTTTTCCACATTTTGTTATGTTACAGCTTTATTCCAAAATGGATTAAATTCATTTTTTTTCCTCAGAATTCTGCACACAACACCCCATAATGACAACGTGAAAAACGTTTAGAGGTTTTTGCAAATTTATTAAAAATAAAAAAACTAAGAAATCACATCTACATAAGTATTCACAGCCTTTGCTCAATACTTTGTTGATGCACCTTTGGCAGCAATTATAGCCTCAAGTCTTGTTGAATATGATGCCACAATCTTGGCACACCTATCCTTGGCCAGTTTCGCCCATTCCTCTTTGCAGCACCTCTCAAGCTCCATCAGGTTGGATAGTAAGCGTCGGTGCACAGCCATTTTAAGATCTCTCCAGAGATCTTAAATCGGATTCAAGTCTGGGCTCTGGCTGGGCCACTCAAGGACATTCACAGAGTTGTCCTGAAGCCACTCCTTTGATATCTTGGCTGTGTGCTTAGGGTCATTGTCCTGCTGAAAGATGAACCGTCGCCCCAGTCTGAGGTCAAGAGTGCTCTGGAGCAGGTTTTCATCCAGGATGTCTCTGTACATTGCTGCAATGATCTTTCCCTTTATCCTGACTAGTCTCCCAGTTCCTGCCGCTGAAAAACATCCCCACAGCATGATGCTGCCACCACCATGCTTCACTGTAGGGATGGTGCCAGGTTTCCTCCAAACGTGACGCCTGGCATTCACACCAAAGAGTTCAATCTTTGTCTCATCAGACCAGAGAATTTTCTTTCTCATGGTCTGAGAGTCCTTCAGGTGCCTTTTGGCAAACTCCAGGTGGGCTGCCATGTGTCTTTTACTAAGGAGTGGCTTCCGTCTGGCCACTCTACCATACAGGCCTGATTGGTGGATTGCTGCAGAGATGGTTGTCCTTCTGGAAGGTTCTCCTCTCTCCACAGAGGACCTCTGGAGCTCTGACAGAGTGACCATTGGGTTCTTGGTCACCTCCCTGACTAAGACCCTTCTTCCCCGATCACTCAGTTTAGATGGCCGGCCAGCTCTAGGAAGAGTCCTGGTGGTTTCGAACTTCTTCCACTTACGGATGATGGAGGCCACTGTGCTCATTGGGACCTTCAAAGCAGCAGAAATTTTTCTGTAACCTTCCCTGGATATGTGCCTTGAGACAATCCTGTCTCAGAGGTCTACAGACAAATCCTTTGACTTCATGCTTGGTTTGTGCTCTGACATGAACTGTCAACTGTGAGACCTTATATAGACAGGTGTGTGCCTTTCCAAATCATGTCCAGTCAACTGAATTTACCACAGGTGGACTCCAATTAAGCTGCAGAAACATCTCAAGGATGATCAGGGGATACAGGATGCACCTGAGCTCAATTTCGAGCTTCACGGCAAAGGCTGTGAATACTTATGTACATGTGCTTTCTCAATTTTTTTATTTTTAATAAATTTGCAAAAACCTCAAGTAACTTTTTTCATGTTGTCATTATGGGGTGTTGTGTGTAGAATTCTGAGGAAAAAAAATGAATTTAATCCATTTTGGAACAAGGCTGTAACATAACAAAATGTGGAAAAAGTGATGCGCTGTGAATACTTTCCGAATGCACTGTATGTGATGTATGGTGTATTATTGGACAAAATTTAAAGAGTTTTATTTAATTGTCATAAAATAATATAAAAGGTAACACAGACAGTGGTGGCCTTTTCAGCAGTCGATCAAGAATTAATACTGTATGTCTAATTATACAAAAAGAAAATGTGTCTGCATGAGTACCACAGGGCATGGACAGACAAGAATAAGACCTTGCCCGGCCAGGAGGCCAATACAATGGAAGGACTGGGTAGAGACAACAATGTATGGCTCCTTTATCCCCCAATATGTTAGGTGGGAGTGTCCCTGAGCTTTGGTGCCATGCAACATACCCACAGGGCATTCTGGGAATTGGAGTTCCAGGGTGTAACCCTGTCAGGGTCCTTGGGCGCTAAAAGAGGGAGCTGCAAGGATGTGTTTCAGTCACAGTGAGGCCTTATATAAATGTATTGGTGTTGTTATAAAGGAGCCCCAGTAGTGTTTCTTGACAAACTTCTGCTGAATAACTTGTTGGCTGAAAGTCCTCAGTGTTCAGAGTGAAAAAGTACAGTATTGCTCATAATGGCACTCTGTGGGTCCAGAGTGCATTGTATAACTGAGCTTACCCTCTAAATGAGCTTGTTGATTTAGTGGGCCTCACTTGAAGTTATCAGCCCAGTACAATACAACAGAAAAATCGCACTAGCCATTTATTTATCTACCTATTTATGAATTTATTTATTTAAAGTGCTTGTGTAAAGAGCCACATTTGCTCCAGGCCATAAATAAAGTTCTATCTATATATCTATCTATCCGTAATCCCTATTTTATGGGACTTCCCTCTAACCCAGATGTGCACAGGTCAGACGCAAGTACTCCTTGGTCTAAGATAAAATGAGACACTTTGCTTTGGCAAGGAAGTCAATGTCTGGAGGCAAAGGACAAAATTCTTTGGATGAATGGAAGAAGAGAGAAGGATCTACAATTCTGTGTTTGTGATACTTTGATTGTGCTTACTTGTTCATTAAGGTACTGTAATTAATAAAAGTGACAATATTTGAAACCATTACTGTGTTGGGTGTGATTGTGTCTGGGGTTTGGGGCTTGGTGCAACCCCCTACTGATTACAGTCCACTATTAAGAAAGTTAGAGTGGCTGTGAGGCAATCTATAGCAAACCAATGCCTGAGTACTTAAGGGTTATGAATTCATAATTAAATATTAATTGGCATTATTCACATTAGAGAATGTAAACTTTGTGAACGTCATACTTGAAACACTTACCACAAGTATTCACCAGCTATATTAAGCACAATTGCCAGCAATTGAAAATTATATACTAAAACATGCTTCTAAACTTCTAAAATATACAGTATGTTTATATGCAAACATATTGCACATTTACTTACCAAAAGGAAAGCTTTTGCCACTGATGCGATCGCTCCAATGTCCCTTCTGCTAAAGGAGTTTGCCCTCATCAGAATGTCAGATTGGACAATACATCATGCATGTCATTGTCACTTAAAAGGACTGACCTGTGCACTGAAGCTATGGAATGACTTGTACTTTACAGATTCATTTTCTAATTAGCTTGTTGGTGCTGTTATTCAAGCAGAAGTACAGTCTACCAAGTATGTAACTTTTGGGAAGCTTAAATAACATTATCTAGTGTCACTGAGTAAGTTTACTTACATTCACATAGTCAGGTTAAGGTGAATAAGATTGTTAAAGCAGGAACCAGATTTATTAATAATCTACATTTAAATGCGGATATAATCTTCTAGAGTTCTCTTTTGTCAAAACGCTCCAACATTAAACACACAAAAAAGAGTTAAACGCAATAATCAACCACCATGAATCAGAAAATAAGCACCTCTGATAAAATTCTTGTGCTTCATAAAATGTTTAGCCAAATTGATGCTTTATTTATAGGCTTCTGTTACTGGACTGCACACAGTAAACCCTCTTCTGCTTGGCTGTGTGATTCAGCCTTGTAAAGGACCCAGTATGTGTGCTTCATGCCTTACAGTATATACAGTATTATATACAGTACTGCTGGGATAACAAAAACACAGACATTCTTATTCAATAAGATAAGCATTGTGTTAGGTTACTTGTTACTTAAAGTATATGACTACTTAACGTACGTTACTTTTAATGTGTTACCCTGCTGCTCTCAAGATTATGTTGCCGAGTTTAGCGCTGTATATTCAGCTCATGAACACAAATTTAGTGATTTCAGAAATACTGATGCTGTTTTTCCATAGGAGAAGGAATAATGCAATCACTGTAATATTCTCTTCATCTCTTTAGAGGACACTTCTACCTGTAGCTGCTGAAAGTGTGTGCGAAGCAAATACATGTGCAGGCTGACAGTGTGTAACAGACTTGTGCAGACTTCAAATGCTTAACAGTAGCCAAGTTAAGGGTTTACATGGCCACATTCATGGAGAAATCTAACTTTGTAGACCAGGGGCCTCATGTATAAACAGTGCATACGCACAAAAATGTTGCGTACTCCCGTTTCCATGCTCACATTGCGATGTATAAAACCTAAACTTGGCGTAAAGCCATGCACATTTTCATGCCAGCTAAATGCTTGGTGTATGCAAGTTCTCCGCTCGGTTTTGCAAACTGGCGGCACCCAGCATCAAAGCAGTGCTTTTGTTCCTGTGTGGTTTCCCTTTCCTTTTTAGATCCACATCCCTGATGCGGCTTTATCAAATACACTGAAATTAGCTGCATATTGTTTATTAGTATAAGGCATCTGATTGTAATTAACCTGTAACAATATAATGGTCCACGGAATGGCCAAACTATTCCAAATACCATAGCTGCTTTAGTGTTGTTTCTCTCAATGCACTACTCAGACTATTTATCCTACTGTATCTGAGTGTGGAATTACAGCTCTACAGCAGCTGATCGGAAAGAGAATTATTGGTATACAGCATCAAGCACACGCTGCCTCAGCCATGCACACAGTCTATTGAACTGCTCTCAAAAGGCAAACGCTTCAGAGCATTTCTTGCATGGACCTTGCGGTTCAGAAACAGTTTCATCCCAAGAATTATAAACGCACTCAATCAGTCCATCAAGTGCTCCTTGTAGAGCTGTTTGTTACATATTAGTACAATCACCTCACTGTAAACTTGCGATAAAGTTATAATATTGCACAACCTGAGCCACTTTATAAAGAGCGTATTTACATATGATGACGATATCATTTTTAAGATGAAATGCAGCAAAATATGTTTATTACATTATACAGATAAAATGTTATCATTTAAATAATCTATATTGTTAATAATTAAACATGTGAGGACAAGGTGTCGCAGCACTAGCAACAATCTGGTGCACCGTTCAGAGATTGTTCCTGACTCGCGCTGTATTCTTGCTGGGACTGGTGTAACCTTGGATGGATAGATGGATGGAATAATTAAACATTTACTACAAAGATATTTCATTGTTCCTTAAAAGTTTTGAAGAACAGGTGTTCTAAGCTTATAGATGGCTTAACATCTATTACAGAGCTGATTGTGTGGCGATTGGGTACTTGGAGAAAGAAAAGGACGAACAGGAATTGAAAGTTAGTATGTTTCAAAAAGACAGTACTGCTGCAATAAATTATTTCACTGAAGTTGCGCATGGCGCAGCAAGTATCTTGTGGGAGGAAGGAACAATCTTTGGACGAGGTGCCAGCTTGTCACTATCACTGCACCACCATGTTCCCATGTTTAATAACATGCTTTAACTCCAATATATCAAGTATACATCTCAGTATCTTAATTATTCAGGAAGCTGTAATATCACGAATATAATGGATTCTGTGTCCTGTCGGAGGAACAGAAAGCCCGTTTAAGAAGCACATAGTGATTCACACACATAGAGCACATAGAAGAACATACACAAAACAAAGCATTTAATGTGCTACTTTAGTTACGATGGTATTTGAGAAACTAGTAAAAGATTGAAGGATGAAGTTTATGATGTTCTGTTTTAATGACAAAATAAACTACGTGATTAAAGTGGAAATTTTAAGATTAAAGTTGACATTTCGAGCTTTTTATCCACTGTGTGTCTATTTTTTTTTCTTTTCTCTGTACCCTAATAAGCTTTCATATGACACTCAGACGGTAGTCTCAGATGAGACTACGACTCGACTTTTAATGGCGACTTCGATATCTGATAATTTCTTTTTTATTTTGGGAACTGTGCGACTTTGTGAACTTGAGCTTTCGAGTTTCCCCGACACTCTATGTCACTCGAACAACTTCCTTTTGTTGTTTATACCATGGTTAAAACGAACAAATAGCATGTTTTTCCTTACCTCCACTTGGTATTCGCTGAAATTCTTCTTTTTTCCCCCGTGCTTTTGCCATTGCCTTTTCACAGAACACTGAGCGTAAGGGCTTGATTAAATAGTGATTTGCATATCCAAGGAGGTGTAATTCTGGGAGGTGTTTGGGAGTAGCGGCAGACGTGTGCGTTACTTTTCACGCTGACTGGGATTTATATAGCGGAAAAACGTGAAGTTGGTGAACATACAGATTTTTTTCTGCTTTTGTCCATATGTCATGTTTTAGTGTGAATTCTACACACGGTGTTATGCATAAGGCCCCAGGTTTCTGAGAGACCGATAACCTGATTCAATTGAGCCAGACCCTTAAATTCCAACCACTTTAATTAGAAGACAATTCTTAATTTTAATTAATCCTGTTATTTAATTCCATGTCATGTTGGTGCTCTCATTCTGCCATAACAGAAATTTCCAAAGCTGTTGATTTTCTTCTTTCTAAAAGCACCATTAAAATGTTTTGGTGACCAGCTCAGATCAACACTGAGGCCTTCACCTTTTATTGTATGTCTGATACAGGTTTTCTTGTCAAAGGTTGGCTTGCTTTGCATCTCATTATTGTTTGATTGCTGATTAAGAAAAAGGAAACAATTAAGGGGTCCAAGTCTTAAAAAGCAAATCAATTAAAATTAAGGCTAAAGAAGTTACTTATCAGCAAAAGCTAGTCACTAATTAAGAAAATGGTTAGAATGAAAACCTGTAGCCACTGATGGATTGAGGATTTGAGTTTAAACACCTCTGCTATAAGACCTGAATCTATTTTAATTAGGACCAAAAATGTTAAATTACTAATACTGAGCCTTTTTGGCATCACAACAACAACAACATTTATTTATATAGCACATTTTCATACAAATTATGTAGCTCAAAGTGCTTTACAAGATGAACAAAGAAAACTATAAAAATAAGATTAGGCAATACTAAGTAACAAAGAATAAAGTAAGGTCCGATGGCCAGGAGGAAAGTCTTCCACACTAAATATATTTTGTTTTATCTTTGGGACCAAGAAAACTTGTCTTTTATTTCTAACACTATATTTGCTGGAAACATTTGGAATGCCTTTCTACCTCCTCAAATACAGGTGAAAAGTTTCTTTTAAATCTCAATTTCTGAAATAATCATCTAAGGGTCCTCCATTTTTTTTTATCAGTTCAAGGTTATGTTCTGCAAGCCCATGAAAATATCTAAAAGAAAACAATGGCAAAAGGACCAGGGGAAAAAGACTATTCTTCCAAAATAGGAAAAAACAGAATGTTCAGGTGTGCAAAATCTGCAATTTTGCTCAAGCCAAACAAGATGAATTTAAATATAGTACAAAACATCAAAAACTTAATTATTTTGGAAACAGACGTACTCAAACAGATTAAAGAATCCAAGTGAATTCATCTATCATATTGACAGCCCGCCAGTCAGGTGTATGTAACAATCACGTGTTGCTAAACTCTCACATGGAATTTTATAATAAATATGCTTCATCTGAATGCGACATCAGAAGAGGGCAGCGCAACGACAGAAGACGGTTCCAGCAAAGTGCGACCGTTTTCATCTGATTGTCTGCTAAAGTACTCCATGAAAATCGATTGCTAAATCAACGCTGCCCTGGGACATTCAAATCTGACATCTTTAATTTTCTGTAAGCTTTTTCAAAAGACTATATATCTAGACTTTACTATCAATGTTATTTTCTATTATTTCTTGTTCTGTTTGGTATTATTATTCATGTATTAAATACCACATTGCTTTTAAAGTTCTATACTTTGTCTTTATATCTAGAGAGACTGAAGTAATAAAATAGATATTATGATCACTTGGAGCAGCTGGATGTTTGCCACACACAAGATTTATTAAGGCTTAGGGCGAGAACTCCATCCAGTAGTAAGGAACAGTACGTAAAGTAAGGCATTCTTGGTGGATAAATGGCCTATATCCAAGGATGTTGAACCATTGTATATTTAAATATATTCCTAGAGACCAAAGAAATATTTAGATTTGAGGTATATTTAAAATACTGTATGTTGTTTGTGCCGCTAATAATTAAGTCTCTTGCAGTGCTAAGAGAGTGACAAGTTGTGCATGTATTATTCATAAGGCACTTGTGTAGTTAAAAGTGCTAGAGATTAACCATTTGTGTATGTGTAATTTATAGAGCATTGTTGTGGTTAGGGTCTATGTGTATATCTGTGTGTGCGCGTTAATCTTAAGGTGCGACAGTAGACCAACCCGCAAACTAACCTGATGAGTGCACTTATCCCTTAAGACAATAAGTAAAGAGTAAGTAGAGGGAAATATCACAGTAATACACAGAATAATCAGCAAAACCAAAAGCCCTAAAGCCCAAAATCAAAACCAGAACTTGGAGTCAGAAACCTTGCTGGGATGACAGGATTTCATTCTTTAAAAAAAAACACTAATTACACTGTCAGATTAGTTTTAATTTGAATTCAGAATTTTGGGCAATTTGAATATCAAGATCATCTTAAATATCTTCTGTTGTCACATGACATGACTTTGGGTGAGTGTAACCAGAAATGAAAAATAACTATTTGATATATGTGTTTTTTATGAGCCTGATTGTTTAGCATACTTTCAGCTGATGTAAGTTCAGTTCTTTCAGGCAGGGATTTTTGTTGATTAAAGCAGGCCTGACCCATCACTTTCAGCCAAAGGCACATGAGTGATTAGAGCAGGTGCACTGTGCACAGATTGGGGAAAAAGTTGCTATTTGGGTCTTAGAAGAGCACGGTCCATAAATAACATCATTGAGATGGTGGTTATCCATACCTGGCAAGCTTCATAAAAGCTCACTGAATATGCAAAATGTGTGGGTATTTATAATGGTGAGGGGACTTTCTATAGGCCAGAAGCTGTCTGACACCTGTTGTCTATTGAACCAGACATACAATCATCAGCATTCCCCACTGAAGAACTAGATAATGATTGTACTGCTCCAATGGCTTTTCTTTAGCCTGGATATGTATGGATAGATGGTTATAATACATTCTATATTGGAAGTGAAAGCTGCATTTTACAACAAATTATGTATATATCTTTTTGTACCATTATTTCTCTCATCTGACTATTTCTGCCATGGTTACTGAAGGGGTATATATACAGTACAGGTTCAAGTATGTCCTTGCATTTCTATAAACCACACTGTCCCAGGAAGCAAATGGCCTCTGCTGGAGATATTTAGCAAATTAATACTTGCTAATGACAACAAATGCAAAATATGGTGTTGCCTAGACAAATGAATGGAGTTAAAAATAACAACAATAAATGTCAAAAATTTTGACTTGAACCTAGTTTTGTAAAATTTGACTTGTTTGTATGGAATGTTGTTTGAATTTAATAAATTCAATAAAATGTTATTAAAAAAATCCAGAATGAAAGTAAGACCACAACATAATATTTGGAATTATCTGTATAGGTTTCATAACTAAAACTGATGATAAGAGCAGTGACATCATAGTTTACTCTTCTAATATACTTCTAAATAAATTTTACAGACAGAAAGAACATGTGGATAGACAGAAAAAAACATCTACCTAGGAGAATAAGTATTACTAGGTGTCACTGAACTCTTCTAATTTAATTGCACGAAACAGATGAATTCACATTGGTCATTTTGTTTTTTAGAGGTTGTTGCTTGGTGTGCTTTATACTAGTAAGCAGGAACAGTCCATTGTCTTGCTTTGCCACACTTTTTTCCTTACTTTAACTATGACAATATTCATATATTTTATTCTTTCTTTGTAATTAGATGCACTGCATACCTGTACAGAAGTCCAAGGATGATCAGGGTATTGTTTCTCAAACAGCTGGATAAATTCATCATAGTGGACCTACAGTGAAATAAAATATAGTGTAATATTGTTCAATATTCTAATTTATTTTGAGAGCAACAATTAGAAAGTTTTATTTTAGAAATGTCTAATAGTAAGTTTTTCAGTGACAAGCACAGGAACTTAATTGCCTGGTGTTGCACTCATCATTATAAGCTACCTAATACACAAGAACTTCATTAAATGTGAAAATCACAGGTTACAATGGAAACTATAGGGCTGTGGTGCCCTTAAAGAGACTGCTAGATTTCTCTTCTATAGCTCTGAAACATCTAACAGGTGATATAAGACAAACATGTACATGTAAATCTTTCTGAGCCTTGCTCCTTAATTTATTGTGCTTACATCTGCTAAATATGCTCACCTTGTTTTATTCTCTTCTGTTTCACTAAATATGACCTAAATGAGGTTTAGGAAAATTGTATGTATACTACAAGATTAATCCAAAATAGAACAGTTTGTTGATAAAATGTGCCTTTTGCAATCTTCTTGGGATTCATCATTGACTGATATACATTGATAATGACAGATATTTTTTGTTGTTTCATAAATTCAAACTTTGGGAGCAGATGAGACAAGGTAAAAGATTTCTATATTACTAGGACAGTAAATGATGAATACTAGGACAGATGTTTGTGCTTCTGTATTTAAATGGTTTGTTACATCTGTATTACTATTTCACATCTCTAAACATGTTAAAGATTTCTGAGTTTAATCACCAGAAAAGACGGCATAGTAAGAATAAAGTTAATAGAAATTGAAAAGCATACCAAAATATTCTGTGAGGTTTGCGTCTATAGTTATGCGTTCTTTGTCAAAACAACAGGTGGTCTTGCTCAGGCTATAGGTGTTGATAAATGCCCGAGAAGAGGACCACGTCACAGTATAATATACCTTGTTTAACTATACTTGGACTAGTTGTCCCAATGTTGCAACCACTGCACAGAGTGCCCTAAACATAATTTTGTGCTTGAATGATGCATTAAGTGAATTGGGACTGAAGAACTATATGGCCTGTTCATAGCAAAACTATTACAAATTTAATAGTAATGTTTTAGACATTTACATATCAATTTTATAATGTTGCACTGATATTTTCTCTTGTCACAAAGCAAACAGTCAAGTTGGAAGGTTTTGTAGACCATAATTTAATTAGAAGGGGAGGAGTGATAAGTGGAGTGATAAGTAGGATTATGTGCAACTTTAACAACTGCCTTCCTAAAAAACTTTAAAACATTTTGCCTAGCTTTGTTACTGAATATCTGGGATAGTACTTATTTACAGAAGCTACATGTAAAGACTCACAGACAGCGTGTTCTGTATTTTTTTAAACTTTATATTGATGTACTGACTTGTTGTACTGTGCAGGACTAAATTGGTTTACAGCTTGGGAAAGGAAGACATGTCGATGCTTCAAGCTGTATCCGATTACTTGTGAACAGAAGTAACCTGTGAACAGTAGGAGATTCCATGGGACCAGAAATTGCCAAACTAGTTTACAGCTTGAGACGGGAGATTTTTTTAGGGAAAACAGACATACTGAAACATTTTAAAGAGTTTGAGCAAATTCATCCATAAATTATATTGACAGCCAGCCAATCAAGTGTATGTAACAATACAGTGTTGCGAAACTCTGCCTCAACTTGCGAAATATTTCTCATCTAAGAGCAACATTAGAAGAGGACTGAGCAATGTCAGAAGAGGGAGAGAGCGATGTCAAGAAGAGAAGACAGAGTGATGTCAGGAGAGAGCACCAGCAACGTGTGACCGTTTTCATCTGATCGTCAGCTAAAGCATTTCATGAATATCAATTGAAAAATCAATGCTGCCCTGGGACATTCATCTTTGACATCTTTCTAAAAGATTATATATAGCCAGGCTTTACTATCAATCTTATTTCCAATTATTCCATGTTCTATATGGTATTATTAGTTATGTAATAAATACCACTCTACTTTTAACTTTATCTTCATATCTAGAGTGACTAAAGTAATAAGGTATATATTAAGAGCACCTGGGGCAGTCAAAGTTTTCCATATACTCTGATCTGCAAGGTTTATTAAGGCTGAGGGTGAGAGATACATCCAATAGTAGGGAACAATACATAAAGCAGGGCATTCTTGGTTGATAAATGTCCCATATCCAAGGATATTGAGCCTTTGTATGTTTAAATATGTTCCTAGACACCAAAGTAATATTTAGGTTTCAGATATATTTAAAACATTCTTTGTCGCTTGTCAGATAATAAGTTAGTCTCTTGAAGTGCTAAGAGAGTGACAAGTTGTGCATATGTTATTATAAGGCACTTGTGTGGTTAAACGTGCTAAAGATTAACCAGTTGTGTATATGTCATTCATACAGCACTGTTGTGGTTAGGGTCTGTGTGTATGTGTATATCTGAGTGTGTGCATTAATGTTAAGGTGTGACAGTAGACCAACCCGGTAATGAACCCAATGAGTACACTTATCCCTGAACAAAATAGGGGTAAGTAGAGGGAAATATCATGATAACACAGACTGTTCTTTTCTTTTAATCTTGACATGATTATGAGGAGGGGGAGCTAAGGAGAGTGATATATAATAATACTGTTGCAGATAATCAGCATTGTGTACAAGATGAAATATATAACGGTATTAAAAAGTGGGGGCACCCTTACTTCCTACTTTCTCCTAGTTTCTGTAAATTTGCTTTTAATTGTATTTATGTTAAATGCTTGGTGGTGGTGCATGCTTCTCAAGGTGCTACATAAAAAACATACTGACTGACTTATCTCCTAGATTTAAACACACCTGTTTAAGATGGGCTCCTTCTTCATAGTTCATAACAGTAAAGTGTTTCTGATAATCATCAAAGTGGTCCAAGGAAAATGGCCTGGGAAAAAGTAACTAATGAGTTCAGAATAATTCAAAACAAGAATTTTTTACATAAAATGTTACAAATAGTTATAAAATGTAACACATAAACAGAAGCTGTTTATAAGTAGAACTTTTAAGTAGTAAGGGAAAGTTTTTTCTTAATTTATTGGTATGAAGACAGAAGCAGTAGTTAAAAGCTGCAAAATAACAGATTTGAAAACAATTATTTTTCATAAATAGATCTAGTAGCTTGTTCATGGTATAATTCCCCACCCTGTGAAATGAAGGGATTGACTGTGCAGTGAGATATTTTTTTAATCCTGTTTTTAATCGTGCTCCCCCCATAACCCAAAGTCAAAAACAAGCAAGATTATATAAAAAAAATCTTACACAGCTCTATTGATCCCTTCAGTAGTAGTGGCAGAAGTGAGGGAGATTATACCGTGAACAAATCTCATGCGCTTGTGACCCAGCGACTGCTATCTACAGTACAACTCAAAAGTACACCTAAAATGCTAGTTTAGGTGTATGTGTCTATAAGATTAGTTCTGAGCTCAGGGCTGCCTGTTTTTTGCTCAACATCCAGGGCTGCCAGCAAAGGCATTGTCCTAAACTTTGCAACCGAGCACTGGAAGATGCTGGAATGAAAATGAATGTATGTAATTAGTTTATTCCTAACATGAAATGTAAGAAAAAAGAAATAAAAAATAAACAAACCTTTGTAGGGCAACTGCACCAGAAGGCAGGAGAAGATGGGTAAATTGCAGTACAAAAACCCCATTCTGTTGTACAAAATGTAAGCTTTCTCTGTGTCTTTTGTAAAATAGAATTGGCTTTAAGGACTAGCATGGAAAATAATTTCGAAAGTAAAAGTTTGGATGAGCTATTAATTATACATTTATAGTTATAAATTGGTTACTTGTTACTTCAAAGTGATAAAGTGTTTGTGTGTATAGGTGTATTTTTTCTAATTAATAAAAAATATAACTGCAACTGCAATACTTGTTTTGAGAGATTGTTTAGGTGCAACAGACTAAATGTTTCCAAAAACAGGGGCCATTGAATCAGTTTAATTTTGCAATCCCAATCCCTAAACCTGGCACAATGATAGCTGACAGACTGGGGCACAAAAGAAAATTGATTCCAGGGTTGTGCATCATAAAATGTTTTGGTTTTGTTGGGGCAGAAACCCCTAAAGTGCCTTTTTGTGTTTTATTTAGTTGATATTGGTGTACACAAAGGTTTTATTCATATAAAGACTTAAACTTAAAAATTGCAAGTATCGTACTTGCTACTCTTCGCCCATTTACAGCTCTTTTATTACATAAGCAGAATAATGGCCATTTTATTTTTGGGTATGTAATTTAGGTGCAATAATGCCAAAAAACCTTAGTGCAGAATGGTTTAAAGAGAATGCTAGTATATTATAGTGTCTATGGACTCACACACACACACACACACATGCTCAACCATCTTAGAATCACCAGCATACGAGACATGTACATCCTTAGTGATCTGAAAAGAAAAACATTGCTAACTAGAAGAAAACCTAAGAAGTCATAGGGTGAATAAGAGAATTCTGATTAGAAAGTTCTGAAAAAGAAAAAAAAAAAAAAAAAAAATATATATATATATCCTCTTTAATAAAATCCCTGTGTGCGTCCATGTGTCTGTGTGTGTGTGTCTTCTGGTGAAGTGTGCATGCGTGGGGCATTCTTTAATAAAGGACATCATTGCTGGGGAGAGTGCTGATTGGGTACTCGTGGCCGCGCGCATAAAATCCATTGCTGGGGAGACGCCACACATACAATAATCAGCTGCACGCCAGTACAGATTAAAATACTTGCTGGGGAACTGCACAGTACTTGCTGGAGAGACGCCACAGCAAGCTAAAATAAAGAGAGGCAGGATAGGAGATCTTCAAACATACACAACACATCAATCAACAGCCACAGAGGAGAGGATAAATGTAATATTAATTATACTTACTGTATTGTCATATACGTTTCTATTTTATTTTTATTATTATTTTACTTTAGGCTTCTTGCAAAATACTAATGTTTATGCACTACTGTTCTAGCGCCCATTATTGTAACGGGCTTAATGTCTAGTATATATACATATACAGTGGTGTGAAAAACTATTTGCCCCCTTCCTGATTTCTTATTCTTTTGCATGTTTGTCACACAAAATGTTTCTGATCATCAAACACATTTAACCATTAGTCAAATATAACACAAGTAAACACAAAATGCAGTTTTTAAATGATGGTATTTATTATTTAGGAAGAAAAAAAATCCAAACCTACATGGCCCTGTGTGAAAAAGTAATTGCCCCCTTGTTAAAAAATAACCTAACTGTGGTGTATCACACCTGAGTTCAATTTCCGTAGCCACCCCCAGGCCTGATTACTGCCGCACCTGTTTCAATCAAGAAATCACTTAAATAGGAGCTGCCTGACACAGAGAAGTAGACCAAAAGCACCTCAAAAGCTAGACATCATGCCAAGATCCAAAGAAATTCAGGAACAAATGAGAACAGAAGTAATTGAGATCTATCAGTCTGGTAAAGGTTATAAAGCCATTTCTAAAGCTTTGGGACTCCAGTGAACCACAGTGAGAGCCATTATCCACAAATGGCAAAAACATGGAACAGTGGTGAACCTTCCCAGGAGTGGCCGGCCGACCAAAATTACCCCAAGAGCGCAGAGACGACTCATCCGAGAGGTCACAAAAGACCCCAGGACAACGTCTAAAGAACTGCAGGCCTCACTTGCCTCAATTAAGGTCAGTGTTCACGACTCCACCATAAGAAAGAGACTGGGCAAAAACGGCCTGCATGGCAGATTTCCAAGACACAAACCACTGTTAAGCAAAAAGAACATTAGGGCTCGTCTCAATTTTGCTAAGAAACATCTCAATGATTGCCAAGACTTTTGGGAAAATACCTTGTGGACTGATGAGTCAAAAGTTGAACTTTTTGGAAGGCAAATGTCCCGTTACATCTGGCGTAAAAGGAACACAGCATTTCAGAAAAAGAACATCATACCAACAGTAAAATATGGTGGTGGTAGTGTGATGGTCTGGGGTTGTTTTGCTGCTTCAGGACCTGGAAGGCTTGCTGTGATAGATGGAACCATGAATTCTACTGTCTACCAAAAAATCCTGAAGGAGAATGTCCGGCCATCTGTTCGTCAGCTCAAGCTGAAGCGATCTTGGGTGCTGCAACAGGACAATGACCCAAAACACACCAGCAAATCCACCTCTGAATGGCTGAAGAAAAACAAAATGAAGACTTTGGAGTGGCCTAGTCAAAGTCCTGACCTGAATCCAATTGAGATGCTATGGCATAACCTTAAAAAGGCGGTTCATGCTAGAAAACCCTCAAATAAAGCTGAATTACAACAATTTTGCAAAGATGAGTGGGCCAAAATTCCTGCAGAGCGCTGTAAAAGACTCATTGCAAGTTATCACAAACGCTTGATTGCAGTTATTGCTGCTAAGGGTGGCCCAACCAGTTATTAGATTCAGGGGGCAATTACTTTTTCACACAGGGCCATGTAGGTTTGGATTTTTTTTTCTCCCTAAATAATAAAAACCACCATTTACAAACTGCATTTTGTGTTTACTTGTGTTATATTTGACTAATGGTTAAATGTGTTTGATGATCAGAAACATTTTGTGTGACAAACATGCAAAAGAATAAGAAATCAGGAAGGGGGCAAATAGTTTTTCACACCACTGTATATATACAGGTGCTGGTCATAAAATTAGAACATCATGACAAAGTTGATTTATTTCAGTAATTCCATTCAAAAAGTTAAACTTGTATATTAGATTCATTCATTACACACAGACTGATGTATTTCAAATGTTTATTTCTTTTAATGTTGATGATTATAACTGACAACTAATGAAAGTCCCAAATTCAGTATCTTGGAAAATTAGAATATCAATTAAGACCAATGCAAAAAAAGGATTTTTAGAAATGTTGGCCAACTGAAAGGTATGAACATGGAAAGTATGAGCATGTACAGCACTCAATATTTAGTTGGGGCTCCTTTGGCCTGGATTACTGCAGCAATGTGGCGTGGCATGGGGTCGATCAGTCTGTGGCACTGCTCAGGTGTTATGAGAGCCCATGTTGCTCTTATAGTGGCCTTCAGCTCTTCTGAATTGTTGGGTCTGGCGTATTGCATCTTCCTCTTCACAATACCCCATAGATTTTCTATGGGGTTAAGGTCAGGTGAGTTTGCTGGCCAATCAAGAACAGGGATGCCATGATCCTTAAACCAGGTACTGGTAGCTTTGGCACTGTGTGCAGGTGCCAGGTCCTGTTGGAAAATGAAATCTGCATCTCCATAAAGTTCGTCAGCAGCAGGAAGCATGAAGTGCTCTAAAACTTCCTGGTACACGGATGCGTTGACCTTGGATCTCAGAAAACACAATGGACCAACACCAGCAGATGACATGGCACCCCAAACCATCACTGACTGTGGAAACTTTACACTGGACCTCACGCAACGTGGATTCTGTGCCTCTCCTCTCTTCCTCCAGACTCTGGGACCTTGATTTCCAAAGGAAATGCAAAATTTACTTTCATCAGAGAACATAACTTTGGACCACTCAGCAGCAGTCCAGTCCTTTTTGTCTTTCGCCCAGGCGAGACGTTGGATAATGGATGGATGGATGGATGGAGACGCTTCTGACGCTGTCTCTTGTTCAAGAGTGGTGTGACACAAGGAATGCGACAGCTGAAACCCATGTCTTGCATATGTCTGTGCGTGGTGGTTCTGGAAGCACTGACTCCAGCTGCAGTCCACTCTTTGTGAATCTCCCCCACATTTTTGAATGGGTTTTGTTTCACAATCCTCTCCAGGGTGTGGTTATCCCTATTGCTTGTACACTTTTTTCTACCACATCTTGTCCTTCCCTTCGCCTCTCTATTAATGTGCTTGGACACAGAGCTCTGTGAACAGCCAGCCTCTTTAGCAATGACCTTTTGTGTCTTGCCCTCCTTGTGCAAGGTGTCAATGGTCGTCTTTTGGACAACTGTCAAGTCAGCAGTCTTCCCCATGATTGTGTAGCCTACAGAACTAGACTGAGAGACCATTTAAAGGCTTTTGCAGGTGTTTTGAGTTAATTAGCTGATTAGAGTGTGGCACCAGGTGTCTTCAATATTGAACCTTTTCACAATATTCTAATTTTCCGAGATACTGAATTTGGAACTTTCATTAGTTGTCAGTTATAATCATCAACATTAAAAGAAATAAAACATTTGAAATACATCAGTCTGTGTATAATGAATGAATCTAATATACACGTTTCACTTTTTGAATGGAATTACTGAAATAAATCAACTTTGTCATGATATTCTAATTTTATGACCAGCACCTGTAAATCCATACCAATTGAAAGCATTGTAAAAAATAATATGTGCCATGTTACAACATCTGACATCTTGGGTAGTGATTGCTTTTTAGCATATCTTGTAAAGTAAGTGTTAATGGCAATTAGCATCATGATCCCCAAATAGCTGCTAATGAAATAACTGTTGATTGCCAAGGTTGCTGGTAGAATTGGCAGCAGAAACATGTCTGCTGTGCCAAATGTATTATACTGCATTCAATTCTTATAATTTTTCCTTTGAGTTTAAGGCCACATGTTCTAATTCAAGGCATTAAATTATTTAGGATGTGATTAAAAACTAAATCACCAATCACTAGCTAGTGACAGGGAGCTTGGCGAACTCATAAATATGCTATTCTAAAACTCTTAAAAGTATGCAAGAAGCTATCAGTTCCATAGAAATACAGAATTATGTCAAAACATTGCCCATAATATACATCTATTAATTTTATAACCCACAAATTCAGCTCTGGGACATTGAGGCCTTATTCCCAATCTATGGCTTGAAATGAAAGAGCCTCTGCATCCAATGAATTAGTTGCTCCCTCTCTTCTCCTCAAACTCTTCCTTAGTTGCCACACTCTTACACTCTCATATGGTGCCTCTGTCCATTTCATGTCTGAGTATATGACTGTACCAACCACCCCATGGAGGCCACTACTTTCCAGTACTGAGTAAGTTTGAGAAACTAATATTAAAGCCAGTGTAGTTTAAGAAAGCCAATATAAGGCCCACATTAGCTGAATTAAATTCAAATACATTAATGTTAATTGTTTAGTTGTAAAAATGATGTAACAAAAAAGTAATTAAATAACAATTCTTTGTAAATATCATTCAAGTACCTGTTGGCAAATCGTAACCAGAAAACGTTGTAGGCGTAAAGCTGTAATGGCCTTACTGAACGGAGGAGAACTATATAGCGAATATCAAACTTTACCATTCCAATTTCTTCCCTCTTGAACAGCACTGGATTTTCAATGTATTTGCACACCACCTAGTAAGATATAAAAACAACACCTCAAACCTTCTACTTAATCTACTGATTTAGTACAATTTATCACAGAATTGTTCCAGAAACAAAATAATGCAAACTCACAGAGAAAGAACTTTTATTTTTATTTTGCAGCTAATCGTCACAGCAGTATTAAAAAAAAAACAATTTTGTTCTGAATATTATACATTTAATTTCATTTACCCTAGAGAATGGTTAAATATTATTAATTCTGCTAATTAATATGCATCTTTTTTGTAATTCCTGTGAAAACCACCTCCCACTAGCAAACATTTTTGACATCTGTAAACTTAAAGTGTTAGAAAGTTCACGGCTCCTTCTCCTTCTAAGAAATCATTTTCCAAAACATTTTTCAGCTAAACATTCCCTTAACAACACACATGTAACAATTGCCCAATACGGGACGAGATTACTACAGTTCACCACCTGAGAGGGAAGTGGACGTTGTTTGAAGGATATAATAGCATTAAAATACTCAGTCCTCGGCCCCTCTTCTCCCCTATACGTGCCCCACCCCCCAATACTTGAAAGAAATCAGATGGAAGTTGGACTGGTTAAGTATATTGTAATCCAACGCTGATATATTTACATACCCGGTGACTGAGTGCTCATTAGTGGTCCCTTTTTTCCTCCAGATACCCTCCCCAGCCTCTCTACCCCCAGCGGCCAAATCTTAATCTCCGGTTTGAAACACACAAAGAAATAAGATCTCAAAAGAGACATATTAAATGTAGTCTGTGAAACGGCAAAGAATCCTGTAGTAAAGTTCTTACTGCATGATGGAGGGGAAAAAAAAGCAGTACTCGGGCAAAAATGGCTTCCTGGCTGGCTATCCCGAAGAACTTAGACACGAGTCTGACTCACCAACAGGAGCACCTGGAGAACTTCGGGTCTATATACCACAACCCCTGGCCTCTTCTTGGGGATTTGCCTCACTGTTTTAATTTCAGGTTGGCCACCCACAAATAGCAGACGTCACTGGGTGAAGTCTGATCATGAAATATTCTTTAAGCGTAGATAGCCGCGCTCCTTGCCTTTTGCCTCCACCCCCTCCTCAACCCACCAATAAGAAAAGTTTCCCACCGAAACATCCTTTCCCTGCTTAGATGTCATAGAAACATGACGCCGGCAACTGGCAGCTGGAATCCTTACCGGGCGGGGTCCTCCCAGAACTTGTTCGTCGACACCCTCCCAGCCATATAAGAAAGTGACAGCCAGTCCAGAAAGCCAACCCACTTGTCGTTTTATGTAGCCTTGCTACACACATGCAAAGCATTTTTAATTCTATCTGTGTTTAACTTATCTCATCCTATATTAAAGACTAGGAACATTATAATAAAGACAATGATGCAAACACATAAATACATTTTTCATGTTCACTTGTCAAACAGATTAACAGACAGATACAGTAAGTAACTAGCATAGAGAATTCATAAGCATATAGAGAATTTGTATGCATTCAAAGTGACACATATGTATATGTATACATATTGTAACCAATGGCTTCAAGCAAGGCTTATGCCTGTACTTTTTATTCGCAAAGTAATCTGGGATGAGAATGTGACTGTTAAGAGGTGGTCACTCCTTTGGCCAGATGGCAACATGCTTCTCGGGTCAAGATAATGGTGGCAGATAATGGACAAAAAGCAATTATGTCCATTAAAAAACTATAAATGCTCATTAAGCATAGCATTTATATCTATCAGAAAATTATTAATGCCCATAAAACAGTAGAAAATATTGGTGGTGTAAGCAAAAAACAAAGGAATGTAGGAGTAGGGTACCGGGAGTCAGATACTAATGACAAATATGTAGAGTGAGGTAGTCTTGTGATAAGAACTGTAATAAATATAAGGTTCCAAAGGACTAATGGCACTCACTGCATTGAAATTAGTTGGTTTTGTGCTCTATGCAATAAAGTCTTTTTCCGATTGCTCGTCCAGAAGCTCAGTGTGTTTTCTTTCAAGCTAGAACAGGTTTTTCTCCACTACACTAGTTACCTAATTCAAATCATATCAGTTACTGACTACCTATGACAAATTAAGTAAGAGCAATTTACCATCTTTTAAACAAAAATGCAAATTTCATAACCTTTTTTTTTCTTTAAAGTTAACATATTTATCTAAGTAAATTAAATAAATGGTAAAAATGGTCTGCTCTTAGCTCTTACTATGATCTTAATTTAAATGTATGGAAGATAACAGAGAAGTCAATGTCAATTTATTTATATAGCACATTTAAAACAACATAGTAATGCTGTGGCCAAAGTGCTTTACAATAATAGAATAAAAGAAAAACAAAACAATTAAGATAAAACATAAATAGAAATAAAATATATGAATATAAAATAAAATACATAATAAATAGAAGTAATGTTATATACATAAAAAATAGAAGTAATGTTATATAATCACAAAGATGAAACCATCAGTATTACTGAAGGTCACGGAATGCAAGTGAATAGAAATGAGTCTTTAGTCTTGTTTTGAACAGTTCAATTGTAGACGACTCCTTTATATGATGAGGTAAAGAGTTCCACAGGCGAGTAGCAGCAGCTGCAAAAGCCCTGTCCCCCTTGGTTTTACACTTGGTATGAGGGACGACCAGAGACAGCTGACCAGAAGATCTAAGCACTCTAGATGGCTGGTGTAAAACACACAGTTCAGATAAATAGGCAGGAGTAAGCCCATGTAAAGATTTAAAAACTAGCAGCTAGATTTTAAAATTAATTCGAAAACTGACAGGCAGCCAGTGTAAAGAAGCTAAAATAGGAGAAACAGAGTCATACTTTCTTGCCCCAACCAGAAAGCGAGCAGCAGCATTTTGGACCAACTGTAACCTGTGTATCAGGGATTTGTTAATCCCAGAATACAGCGAGTTGCAGTAATCGAGGCGAGAAAAAATAAACGCATGAGTAGCTATCTCAAGATCCCTAGAAGATAAAAAAAGGCTTTATCTTACCTAATAGACGAAGTTGGAAAAAGCAACTCTTGACTACAGAATTTACTTGTTTCTCAAAAGAGAGGCATAAGAGCCAATTTTAGAAAGTTAAAGTTTTGAGTTAAACTCATATTAATGTTTGCTTTATTTGAATAGAATATAATATCTTCTATAGTCATAAACAATGGTATAGTCTTTTTCCCCCTTTAAGTTAGTAAGAGATAGAATCTTCTTGCTATAACTGAGATACAGTGAGATAATAAACTCAGTTGTTGTTTAGAACAGGTCCATAACTGAGATACAGTGAGATAATAAACTCAGTTGTTGTTTAGAACAGGTCCCTGTAAAGAGGGACTGGATAAACCCATTTAAGTTTAGAAATTGGATAAGCATACAGTTTTCTGACCGTTTTGAAATGGTTCAGAAATTATAAGTGACTAGTAACGATTTAAGATGTAACAAGATTAAGCTTAGAACTAAATTTTTTCTTATTATAATTTTTCCTTTTTTGCTATTTTTAATTTTCTTTTTTGTGTGAACTGTTTTACTTTCAAACTTAACTAAACTTTTAAAAACGAAGATATTTTGTCTGTGGAATCATTTCTGCGCGTCAGGCTTTTGTTGAATCCCATTTTTTAAGTTGGAGCAGCTGAATTTTGGAAATTTTGGGAAAACGCAGCTACATTTTAGTCAGAAAACTGTATGCTTATCCAATTTCTAAACTTAAATGGGTTTATCCAGTCCCTCTTTACAGGGACCTGTTCTAAACAACTTGCGCAAAAATCAACACTGAAAGCTCTAAAAATGATTTGCTAGATGTATTAGTGCGAAATCAAGCAGAATGTCAGAAAGCAATTACCGAAATGACCAATGGCTTGGCTTCGTTAACTCAACAAAACAGAGCTACTACTCCACCTACAGCACCAACCCCAGCACCACGAGGTGAAGTACCACATAGACAGGTCCCCTTATTTTCAGGTGACCCACTTGCCTATGCAGATTTCATTAGAGCCTTCGATCACGCTGTAGGTCAAATACTAGAAGACCCACAAGATAAATTAGATTACTTGATTAAATATACAAGAGGTCCACCTCGAGAAATGATTAATGGTTGTACACAATTGCCACCAGAGGAAGGTTATAAAAAAGCTATAAAACAACCTGAAAGTTACTATGGCAACCAAGCGTTTGTAATAGATACCTACATAAGTAAGGCATTGAAATTGCCTCAAATAAAACAAGATGATGGAGATGCCTTGAGAGACTATGCAACATTTCTTGATAACTGTATCGACTCTATGACTATAAGCAAGACACAGAGATGCATTTAATAGCAATGAAAATTTCCGTACTATACTTTCAAAACTCCCACGCATGTTACAAATTATGTGGAGTAACGAAGCTTATGAAATTGAAGAAGAAGAAAGAGAGATTGACATTAGCGATTTAACTATCTTTTTACATAAACAGGCTAAGATACTTATGCATCCTATTTTTGGCAGAAAAGAGAAAAAGGAAAAGACTGAAAAGCTTGATTCTCCTCAGAAATACAGACATAGATCAGGAAGTATTTTTACCACAAGTATTTCTGATGTCGATGAAAAGGAGGCAAGAGAAACCTTTGTTGAAAGGTCTGTTAGTGATAACTGTGCATTTAAAAATCCTTGTGTATTCTGCCACGGTCAACATATGCTTGCTGAATGTAGTAAAATCAAAGAATTGCCGCACAAAGAAAGAATTGACTTTTTAAAATCTAAAGGTTTATGTTTTCGTTGTCTCAAACATGGGCATCTTGGTAAGAACTGTAAAGAAAGAATGAAATGTCAGACATGTTCTTTTCAGCACCCAGACATCCTGCATATCAAAAAGGATTCCGGGGCAATGTCTAAATCTACAGCTAGTGTGGCGAAATCTACTGAAAGGGAAACTGAGACTGGAACTTGTGCCTTTACTGGGGCCGGAGAAGAATGTGCATTACTAGTAGTTCCTGTTAAGGTAAAATCTAAGAAAGGTGAAAGGTATGTAGAAACATACGCCTTTATAGACCAAGGCAGTACAGTAACAATTTGCACTGAAAGGCTTCAGAGACAATTAAACCTTCAAGGGATAAGAACTCAAGCATTGTTCAAAACCAT
Organism: Erpetoichthys calabaricus; assembly: GCF_900747795.2. Taxonomy (NCBI): domain Eukaryota; kingdom Metazoa; phylum Chordata; class Cladistia; order Polypteriformes; family Polypteridae; genus Erpetoichthys; species Erpetoichthys calabaricus. The sequence goes on along the minus strand of NC_041394.2, from coordinate 316,111,573 downwards.
GAATAATTATGATGATGATTCAAAGGTGTTAACTCAAAGTTCTATCTTGACAGATTTACAAGTCTGCAGTCTCAATGATGATAAATATATTGATTTGCCAAAGGTCTTTACACAGGTCTCCATTCCAGTGGACAGAGAAAATATTCCACTACAAGAAGACATCGATAAGTGGCCATATCTTAAAGAGGTACGTCTAACTCATATTGACTCTGAAGTTGATCTTTTAATAGGAAACAACTACCCAGAAATCCTCAAGGAGTCACGAATTATACCTTGCCAAGGAGGTGGACCCTATGCAATGAAGACTGCACTTGGATGGGTGGTTGGTGGACCATACAAAGAGACAGATGACCTAGCAAAACAAAATGGTAAGCTACCCAAACATTCAACCAATCATGTGTCGATAACAGAGATTGAGGATATGTTACTGCAACAGTATAACACAGATTTTCCAGAACGCAGCTGTGAAGAAAAGGAGGAGATGTCACAGGAGGACATCAAGTTCATGCGCATAGCCTCGGAATCTGCAAGACTGGTAGGTGGCCATTATTCTTTAAATTTGCCTTTGAAGGATGAAACACTTATAATGCCAAACAATCGCTGTATTGCTGAACAGCGTGCTATTGGACTCAAAAGAAAACTGAGCAAAAATTCAGGTTTCCACGGAGACTATAAAGCCTTCATGAAAGACATTATAGACAATGGTTACACCGTTAAGGTACCCAAAGAAAACCTAAATTGCAACGAAGGCAGTGTGGTACATCCCACATCACGGTGTGTATCATCCAAAGAAAAATAAAATTCGAGTGGTCTTTGACTGCACAGCCACCTACCAGGGAGTCTCACTTAATGAGCAATTATTAAAAGGCCCCGACCTAACTAACTAACTCACTCATTGGCGTCCGTAAAAGATTCAGAAAGGAGCCAGTAGCACTAGTGGCAGATATTAAGTCAATGTTCTACCAAGTTAAAGTACCAGATAGAGACACTGATCTTTTACGTTTTTTGTGGTGGCCTGAAGGTAATTTAAATAAAGACCTTGAAGAATACAAAATGACAGTACATTTTTTTTGGTGCTACTTCTTCACCCAGTTGTGCTTCTTATGCTTTGCGTAGAACAGCCGAAGATGCCAAAGATACATTTCCTGAGGAAGCTGTTAACACCGTTCTCAATAACTTCTATGTGGATGACTGCTTAAGGTCAGTGACAACAGAAGAACAAGCTATAAAGCTGGCAAAGGACCTCCAAGCTCTATGCCTCAAAGGGGGATTTCATTTGACTAAGTGGGTGAGTAACAACAGAGAAGTTTTATTGTCTATACCAGAAGAAGACAGAGCTCATGAACAAAAGGACTTAGATTTGAGTCACAGTCTCCTTCCCACAGAGCGTGCCCTGGGTGTCCAGTGGTGCACAGAAACGGATAGTTTTAAATTTCAGATTAAGTTACAAAACAAGCCCGCTACAAGGCGTGGTATTCTGTCTGTTGTTAGCTTAGTTTATGATCCACTTGATTTTCTAGCACCCGCCCTATTGCCAGCAAAACTTATTCTAAGAGACTTATGCAAAGAGAAATTTGGGTGGGATGAAGAAGTAGAAGTCAAACACATTCAGAAATGGAAAAAATGGATGGATGATTTGCAGTTACTTACAAACTATAAAGTGAACAGATGCTTCAAACCTACTGGGTTTGGAACCATAAAGATAGCACAAATGCATTATTTTGCAGATGCTAGTGAAGATGGATATGGCACTGTCACTTACCTTGTCTTTACCAATGAAGGCAACATTCCTGATGGGCAAGTCAAGAGTTGCACCATTGAAACAGGTCACGATTCCAAGATTGGAGCTGACTGCAGCTGTTGTGGCAGTTAAAATGGACAAAATGCTTAAAGGTGAGCTTCAAATGCCCTTAGAAGAATCTACATTTTGGACTGATAGCACCACGGTGCTAAAATGCATTTCAAATGAAAGCACTCGGTTCAAGAACCTTGGTTGCCAACAGAATCTCCGTGATCAGAGATCATTCACAGCCTTCACAGTGGAGGTATGTCACATCTGCCCTTAATCCGGCTGATCAAACATCCAGAGGGCTAAGCATAGAAAACTTTCTCAAAAGCACCACATGGTCACAAGGTCCAAGTTTCTTATTGAAGCCTAAAATTGAGTGGCCAAAAAGACCAGATCAACCAAACGATTTACTCACTGAAGATGATCAAGAAGTTAAAACCTGTGCAGTTAACATGACAAAAATAGAGGAAGCAACCGAGCCCATCAACAAACTAATCACCTATTTTTCAGATTGGCATCGCTTGAAGAAAGCAACGGCTTGGTTTCTCAAGTTTAAAGACTTAATGCTGAACTTAAGAAATGAAAGAAAAACATTTCAATTAGAAGTCAGTCAGACTAAAAGTGATCCAGAAGGACAAAAATCACTCATTGCAAAGCACATGAAAAAGTATAAACTGACTTTAAAAACAAATCCAATTTCCTTAGACGATTTAATTAAAGCCGAATCAGAGCTTATCCGCCTCAGCCAACAGCAAGAATTTCCAGAAGAATTAAAGGCTTTAAAGAAAAAGACTTGTGTTAAAAAGAACAGTCAAATCTATAAACTTGACCCAATCATACAAGATGGAATACTGAGAGTTGGAGGAAGACTCTGCAAAGGTGCAATGCCTGAAGAAGCTAAACATCCTGCAGTTCTTCACAAGCATTCACATGTTGCTTCTCTCATATTGCAACACATTCATAAACGAATTGGACATTGTGGGCGCAACTATGTGCTCGCACAGTTACGCCAGAAATACTGGATACCACAAGCGAATTCAGCTATCAGAAAAATAATTTCAAAGTGCACAACGTGCAGAAGATACAATGCGAAAGTAGGTGAGCAAAAAATGGCAGATTTGCCAGAAGATCGCCTAGCACCAAACCAACCACCGTTTACAAATGTCGGAGTCGATTATTTTGGCCCCTTCCTAGTCAAAAGAGGAAGAAGCCTAGTTAAGAGGTACAGAGTAATCTTCACATGTTTAACAACCAGAGCTGCGCACATAGAGATTGCACATAGCTTAGACACTGATTCTTGTATCCAAGCCATACTCCGATTTACCGATAGAAGAGGACAAGTTAAAATCATGCGCTCAGACAATGGAACTAATTTTGTTGGGGCAGAAAGAGAGCTACGAGAAGCTATTAAAAAATTGGAACACAAAAAACTCAGCGACGCTATGATGCAAGAACAAATCAAATGGATTTTCAATCCACCATCAGCTTTTCATCAAGGTGGAGTGTGGGAAAGACAAATAAGGAGCATAAGAAAGATCTTAAATTCAACACTAAACCAACAAACACTCAATGATGAAAACCTTCCTATAATGATGTGTAGAGTGGAATCAATACTCAATAACAGACCCCTTACAAAGACATCAGATGACCCAAATGATTTAGAACCACTCACACCCAATCACTTGATGTTACTGAAGACAAAACCTAAATTACCACCCGAACTCGTTTCAGAGAATGAACCATACCCAAGAAGACGCTGGAAACAAATTCAATACATGGCCGACTTGTTTTGGAAAAGATGGATTAAAGAGTATTTACCAATACTTCAAGAACATCAAAAATGGCTTGCACCAAGAAGAAATTTTGAACCAGGGGACGTTGTTTTAATTGTAGATAAAGCTACACCTCGCAATTCCTGGGTAATGGGTCGAGTCATCAAGACAATGCCAGATGCCAAAGGTGCAGTCAGAAGAGTTTGTGTGCAGACCAAAACCAGCACACTGGACAGACCCGTGAACAAACTGTGCCTGCTTCAAGAAACAGCCAAAGTTTGAAATATAAAATTTTTAAAATGTTTGTTGCAGTGATATTGTTAGTAATTTGAAAATAATAGTTAATATAAAGTTAACTGGCTCATATTGAAGTAAAGTATAGTAATTGTCTCCGCTCCTGCATAGCCAATTAGGGGCCGGAAATGTAAGAGCCAATTTTAGAAAGTTAAAGTTTTGAGTTAAACTCATATTAATGTTTGCTTTATTTGAATAGAATATAATATCTTCTATAGTCATAAACAATGGTATAGTCTTTTTCCCCCTTTAAGTTAGTAAGACTCAGTTGTTGTTTAGAATAGGTCCCTGTAAAGAGGGACTGGATAAACCCATTTAAGTTTAGAAATTGGATAAGCATACAGTTTTCTGACCGTTTTGAAATGGTTCAGAAATTATAAGTGACAGTAACGATTTAAGATGTAACAAGATTAAGCTTAGAACTAAATTTTTTCTTATTATAATTTTTCCTTTTTTGCTATTTTTAATTTTCTTTTTTGTGTGAACTGTTTTACTTTCAAACTTAACTAAACTTTTAAAAACGAAGATATTTTGTCTGTGGAATCATTTCTGCGCGTCAGGCTTTTGTTGAATCCCATTTTTTAAGTTGGAGCAGCTGAATTTTGGAAATTGTGGGAAAACGCAGCTACAAGAGGTTACTATCAAAGGTAACACCAAGATTGCGGACTTGAGGTTTGGAAAAGACAGAGAAAGAGCCGAGACGTCCAAGACCAATTTGGAATTTAGCTGATGGACCCACTATAAGTACCTCCGTTTTATTTTGATTTAGATCAAGAAAATTATTAGCCATCCAGGGTCTTAGTTCAGACAGACAGTTGTGGAGCTGATTTGTTGTAGAGTTGCAGACAGGAATATAAACCTGAGTATCATCAGCATAGCACTGAAAAGAAATGTTAAAGTCATGAGAAGTCATGCTTTTAAAAAATAACAAAAGAACCATAAAGTTATGACTCCTTAATTAATATAAACCTTCAATATACTATGTTATTGATTATACCTTAAAATGTTAAATATCTGAATTTCAGTACAGATATTGATAAAACCTTGGCTCAATCTGTCAATGTATGCAGTGTGTCATCATTTGGGTTGCATATCGAATGCAAAATGCATGTATTTTTCATTACAGTGGATAGCAATGGAATGCATTCTGTTATGAATTTTCAATTAAATATTTTTTTTGTAGATAATTTTAAAGTCAAACCCAAGTGCTGCCCACAGAGGATTACAGGGCAGAAGACATACCTATACTATCAGTACTGTATGTGTGTTTTGAAAAAGAGGTTTCTGGAATGAGGAAACAAAATCTACAAATGCCTTTGGCTTTACTTTTAATGTATTATTGTTAATTTGCATTTCTTTCTTTGTTTGAAAACAGTGATGCATGTTATCTTTTCAATTTTGAAATGCTTTAATGTTGAAGAGAGCCTCATCTTCGACTCCCAACCTTCCACATCCTACCAGTATTTTGGGATTTTCAGTACCATAAGCTGTAGGACAAAGTTGGCATTTCCCATTCTGCTATGCTTTCATGGCACACCAGGCCTGTTAAGACAGCAGATTTAACAGGGATACAGGAATGCAGGCATCCAGCTGCACAAAACCCCCACTTACATTCCAAGCCAAGTGACTGAACTCCAGCTTGTACCAGGATCTGCCTGGACTTAATCTCATAACAAAGGTGCAAATCAGAGGTGATCCAACATCTATCCAGAGGCCCTTCTTGAGCCAGAAAGCACAAAATGGACTCAAGCAAGGACAAAGACCTACAATTTAAGGAAAGACAACTAAGATGGACAGAAGAACCAAGCTATTAGAAGATACTAGTTTTGTAACTGGAAGTGACTTTATCCATTTGGGAGAAGGTTCAAACTTCCTTTAAAACTCTCAGTACCATCCAGAAGAAGCTCTCTCTCTGGAATGTTTGCTGGACACTCACTGAACTCCTGAGGGATTCTCTTGGAGAGCGGGGACTCTCAAAATGACTGAAAACTTCAGAACCTTGATTTCAGACTAAAAGCTATGAGCTTTGCTTGGAGACCCAAAGCCAACAAATTTTTCTTTTTGTGAGCCAGACAGCCAAGATCCAGCTTGCCAAGCTAATCACTGAGCCCTGTCTGCTTAGGAGCAGCCATTACTTCAAGAATGGTACTTCAGCATCTAAACTCTTGGGCCAGAATGAGTGATGCCTTTTCCCTATGAAGTAGCACAAGGCAGCAGAAGGTAGGCAGAGGAAGCAACAGCACAACATTGACGTGAGATCATGCAGCAAAGAGAAAAAGTACACTACAACGTATGAAGAATTTTCCACTTGAACCTGAAGCAACAACAAACAACAACTTCAACCAGCATCGGACATCATCGATAAACACTTGGTATCATGAAACTATTTATCTGTGCCAAGATAAAGTAGAACTCTAAATACCAATAAATGGCCAGCCTATATGTTATATGTTTGTCTATCTAGTCTATCCGTGTCCAGTCTTATATACAATATATATAATATTTTATATTATACATATATATATATATATATATATATATATATATATATATATATATATATATATATATATTCACGCCATTCGTAGTCTGTGTCACAATCTGATTGTATGGGTGGTTACCTACCAGGTAACGCTTGTGGTTGGCCAGCAATCTGCTAACATCCGCCACGGTGCCCTCAGTTTGTGAGGAGCAGATCATAGAATGGTTGAAATAGTTTACCGTCAAATAAATGCAAAGAGTATGCGACACGTGTTTCGCCCTCATTCTGGGCTCATCAGGCGTACACACTCCACTGCACTCCCTCTCGGGAATCGAACCTCGGACGCCAGCGCCAGAGGCGATGCCCCTAACGTTGCGCCATGGCGTGTGGTTCGTTTATTTGACAGCATGTAGATCGGGGTAATTACATTCACGGCATTCGTAGTCTGTGTCACAATCTGATTGTATGGGTGGTTACCTACCAGGTAACGCTTGTGGTTGGCCAGCAATCTGTGACAGTAAACTATTTCAACCATTCTATGATCTGCTCCTCACAAACTGAGGGCACCGTGGCGGATGTTAGCAGAGGTGTAGCAGGCAGAGTAATGATTATGAAGCTGGAAATTGGAGGTGTGATGATGAATGTTGTTAGTGCATATGCACCGCAAGTTGGGTGTGCAATGGGTGAGAAAGAAGATTTTTGGAGTGAGTTGGATAAAGGGATGAACAGTGTACCCAAGGGACAGAAAGTGGTGATTGGAGTGGATTTCAATGGGCATGTTGGTGAAGGGAACAGTGGAGACGAGGAGGTGATGGGTAGGTATGGTGTCAAGAATAGGAATGAAGAAGGTCAGAGGATAGCGGATTTTGCCAAAAGGATGGACACGGCTGTGGTGAATACGTATTTTAAGAAGAGGGAGGAACATAAGGTTACGTACAAGAGTGGAGGATGATGCACGCAGGTAGTTTATATCCTATGCAGAAGAGATGATCTGAAGGAGATGGAAAACTGCAAAGTGGTGGCAGGGGAAAGTGTAGTTAAGCAGCATAGGATGACGGTCTGTAGGATGACGTTGGAGATCAAGAAGAGGAAGAGAGTAAGGGCAGAGCCAAGGATCAAATGGTGGAAGTTGAAAAAGGAAGACTGCAAGGTTGAGTTTAGGGAGGAGGTGAGACAGGCACTGGGTGGCAGTCAAGAGTTACCAGACAGCTGGGAAACTACAGCAGATATAGTAAGGGTGACAGCAAGAAGGGTGCTTGGCGTGACATCTGGAAAGAGGAAGGAGGAAAAGGAAACCTGGTGATGGAATGAGGAAATACAGGAGAGTATACAGAGGAAGAGGATGGCAAAGAACAAGTGGGATAGTCAGAGAGATGCAGAAAGTAGACAAGAGTACAAGGAGATAAGGCGCAAGGTGAAGAGATAGGTGGCAAATGCTAAAGAAAAGGCGTATGATGAGTTGTATGAGAGGTTGGACACTAAGGAGGGAGAAAAGGACCTGTACCGATTGGCTAGACAGAGGGACCGAGCTGGGAAAGATGTGCAGCAGGTTAGGGTGATAAAGGATAAAGACGGAAACATACTCATAAGCGAGGAGAGTGTGTTGAGCATATGGAAAGAATACTTTGAGAGGCTGATGAATGAAGAGAACGAGAGACAGAAGAGGTTGGATGATGTGGAGATAGTGAATCAGGAAGTGCAATGGATTAGCAAGGAAGAAGTAAGGACAGCTATGAAGAGGATGAAAAATGGAAAGGCCATTGGTCCAGATGACATACCTATGGAAGCATGGAGTTGTTTAGGAGAGATGGCAGTGAAGTTTTTAACCAGATTGTTTAATGGAATCTTGGAAAGTGAGCGGATGCCTGAGGAGTGGAGAAGAAGTGTACTGGTGCCGATATTTAAGAATAAGGGGGATGTGCAGGACTGCAGTAACTACAGAGGAAGAAAATTGATGAGCCACAGCATGAAGTTATGGGAAAGAGTAGTGGAAGCTAGATTAAGAAGTGAGGTGATGATTAGTGAGCAGCAGTATGGTTTCATTGCAAGAAAGAGCACCACAGATGCAATGTTTGCTCTGAGGATGTTGATGGAGAAGTTTAGAGAAGGCCAGAAGGAGTTGCATTGTGTCTTTGTGGACCTGGAGAAAGCATATGACAGGGTGCCTCGAGAGGAGCTGTGGTATTATATGAGGAAGTCGGGAGTGGCAGAGAAGTACGTAAGAGTTGTACAGAATATGTACGAGGGAAGTGTGACAGTGGTGAGGTCTGTGGTAGGAGTGACAGATGCATTCAACATGGAGGTGGGATTACATCAGGGATCAGCTCTGAGCCCTTTCTTATTTGCAATGGTGATGGACAGGTTGACAGATAGGGATTAGACAGGAGTCCCCAAGGACTATGATGTTTGCTGATGACATTGTGATCTGTAGTGATAGTAGGGAGCAAGTTGAGGAGACCCTGGAGAGGTGGAGATATGCTCTAGAGAGGAGAGGAATGAAGGTCAGTAGGAACATGACAGAATACATGTGTGTAAATGAGAGGGAGGTCAGTGGAATGGTGAGGAATGGTGACTTTGAAAGGAAACTGAAGCATGCCGAGTAAACCCACCAGAAAATCATGCAAATTCAAGGCAGGGAACACCCGGGACCCCCTTGCTGCGAGGCAGCTGTGCAACCTCCACGCCACCGTGTCCCCACATGATTAATACATGCTTTAATGCATTTCATCATGAAAATTATATCAAGTATTTATCTTAGCATTCTAGTATTTATTCTTAGCATTAGCAGTCTTAGTGCAAGAGGAAGTCAGCAATTAACACGGCTCGGGGAACACTTAACACAAAGCATTTAATGTGCTACATAACTTATGATGGGGTTTCAGAAAATCTAGTAAATTAAACATTCATTTTAAGATGAAATTTAGTTTACAATGTTCTACTTTAATGACGTAAGCGTCAAGAATAAAGTGAAAAGGTAGAGAATAAAGTCAACATGTTATCACACTGTTACACAGTACCCAGGTACATTACACAGTATTGAAAAAAAATAAAACAAGAACAACTTGGCTTACAGTATTATCCAGTAGTATAGAAACAGTATTCACACATTTGAACATAATGCTCCACATCCGACCTTTTAAAACCAAAATATCTCCAGACAACAGACACAGCTCCTTTTTTCAGCAAAAGTTCTTCTGTGTCATCATATTCAACTTTATCATCTGCTACTGCTTCAGTTTCAGAATGTTCTCTGTCCATTTTCACCGTTCAATACCTCCACTAACGCATGTACTCCTTGCATGCGTGTTTAGCAGTGCAGCAGTGAAAAATATCCCCCCTTAAACAGTTTCCCACTGCGTCATGTTCAGAACGTTGTTTAGGCTATTTAAACCGGTGTTGTGGTATAACAAAACTCCATATCATAACAAAAAGTGTATTCCGTGTCTGTGAGTCATATGATTTTAACTTGCTGAATTTGCTCAAGACCAGCTGCATGATGCAAAATTATAAAGGTTATCCTACAGCCTCTTCATTCTGCTGAGAACAATATCATAAGCGACCAATTTATGAACCTTTTAAACAGTACATGTAGTAGAAAATCCTCATTTTTTGAATTAAACTAAATACATTTCATCTTCTGTTTATAATGATTGCTCCAATTACTTACTATAGGATGTTTAGTCCAGGAAAAAATTACAAATAAAACTGCCTGAGAAACTCCATATATACAGACATATGTCTAACATAATTTCAATTTTCACTTTGTCAGGATCAGATTAGTAAGTGACCTAATAAGTGTTGTTTAATTCCTACTACTGTCGTTATTGCTGCTTTTATTTGTTTAATTCATATTTTAGAATGTTACGATTCTACTTTGTTCATTTTTTTTTCTTTTATTTTGGTGGTCTTTCATTTTTAATTGTTATTATCGTGACATCACTATGTTGAGAAAACATTACAGAGCATTCACAACAAGCATCAGAATTTTCTGGATAAGATGCAGAAATAATATAAAAATAATTTTACTATTTTATTTTTTTGGTTGTCACCTCACATTGCTAGTCAATATAGAAAGATGGCCTTGTTTCTGCTACAAAGGATAGTGGCATACACACTCCCATGTCCAACTGTATTGTACCATACAATTTTTAGGCTTACTTAATACTGAACAGGGTCGCAGGAGTTTGGAGCCTATCCCAGAAAGCATACAGCACAAGAAAGGAACAATTCCTGGACAGGGTGCCAGCCTATTGCAGGGTTCAACACACTCACACATGCGCACAACATACACACACTAGGGAAAAATCAGCATTGCCAGTCCACCTAACCTGCATGTCTATGGATTACAGGAGGAAACAGGAGCACCAGGAGGAAATCCACAGAGACATGGAGAAAAACACAAAATTCACACAGGGAAGACCTGGGACACTGATCTCCTTACCGCAAGACAGCAGCACTACCACTGTGCCACCATGCCATGCCACCCCATGTCCAACCTTTTGGATAAAACAATAAACAACAATTGCAATAGCATAGGGTAAACTGAAAATGAAAAGGTTTAGTTAGGCTATGACTTGAGAAGGAACTTGAGAGCAAATTATGGCAAGGAAATGTTTGTTTTTGTGATGTAAGATTAAGAAAAAATGAAAAATTAAAAGGCATAATACGATTACAATTTAAATATGATTTTGGCTATGATTTTTGAATAACGTTTTGGCATTGATAAAAGAATGCTTTTAACTACTATGCATCGTACCTCTGCCTGTTTTCTTAAAGATTCCCTTATCTCAAAGCAGACAAATACTTTCTGCCCCTCAAACCATTAAAAACTCTTGTTAAAAATAAAAACGGAAAGGGAAAGAATAAATAAATGCAAACAATTAAATGCAAACTTTTTGTACTGTTAAAAAAGTCATAGTTTCAACAATAAACTATTTGGAAAGGTACAAAAATCTTCTTTAATGTGAATATATATAGTGCATGCGATTTATACCTTTTTTAAATTAATGACTACTTAAAAAATCTGTGTTATTTGAATTTCTACCAGCTGATTTGTTTAACAGTTGATTTGAAGATGACTACATCACATTTATTGAAGGTCAGTTTAAATACTGATGAATTAAAAGCACAAAGTTATTATAAAAATATGTATAAATAAATAATCTACAAATAAGCTTCAGTGCAGCATTATCAAAATTGGTTCATGAGAAGATTCTGTTGTCTTCACAATTGTGTTATCTTGTCAAATAATTCTGAAAAACATAAGCATAAAAAAATATACATACAAAAAAATTATATGAAATGGTACAGTACCTTTGGTGTGCTTTCTCTCTGTCGAATGATATAGGATAGGTCATTTGTTATATGGGTGTCCAGGCCTCTTGCAAGGTTCCATGGCTTACAAATCCAATGATTATCTTTACCTCTAGAATAAAATTTTACCAATACATTGAAAACTATTAATTATGTACAATGACCAATGTTATTCTATCGTTCTCCTTATTTAATGCTCTACAAATAACAAATAATTAACAATGAATAATAAAATAATACAATGCAATACAATTAACTACAATTTTTAAAATCCATTAATTATACACACTAAATAAAATTTCCAAACCCACATAACCCAGCTGAAAGCAACTGAGAGATTACAGCGACACTCACAATTGGCCAATTTGGAACCCCCAACCAATCTAAAATGTTCACCTTTGGGAATGTGGGAGAAAAACTCAAAATAAACACAAAAAACAGTTAACGTTGAAATACATCATATACTGTATTTAGACTTTATTCTTTGATGGGCATTAGACCCTGCCAGTCTGAAATGGATTAAGTAGTTTTAAGAGAAAGATGGAAATATACTTTATACAGATTTACTTGTGGTGAGCTAGTGAACAAAAAAAAGATACACAACCAAAAACCCTGCTACTTTCATTGAGTAAAGCATAAGCTGGTTTCCTCAGATGATCATTACTTAAGGAACTTGTATATCTATATGTATTAAATATATCTGATGAAATTTAGTTATCCATTCATTCTATATTTTTGATGTTACAGGATGTTATATTTTTTTTCTTTTAAGCAAAACAGAGTCATGGTAACAACCTTTGATCATTTTAATATAATTTTTGTTCTTCAGATTTTAAAAAGTGGGTACAAAGCATGTGCCACAACAAATTATACATGATATGGACGAAAAAGTAAGCCAGAATAATAATTAACTAAAGGAGACATTTTATTTAATAATAATCTTAAAATATGTAATTTTAATCTTAAAAGATGTACTTTTATTCTCTAATAGAAACAAAAAAAATATGGAATATACATGAGATTTTATAGAAGTTTTTTCACTGTCTTTTGCTTTTCTGTTCTAGCACGTGTGACCATGCTGAAACCACATATCCTGTTTTACAGTTCTTTAATTCAATAGGTATAATAAAAATAGGAAAGGGAACATATTATTGTTTTTCCATGGCTCTAGCGGACCTTGGCAAAAATTAAAGGCAAATTGCAAGTTTTACAAAATAAAACAATGAGCTCCTATTCATAATTTTCCACAATTGTTGTGATTACATAATCACTGTGGACAAAGAACATCAGGAAGTTTAGTTGTAAAGGAATAAAATAATATAATTTATCTTTTTGATGTTAAGAAAACTATCCGTTAGGATATGACTTTATTTAACAACCTTTTTATCAAGTCTGACAATCTCTCTCACAACTTCACAGGTATGAGAGCAATATATTTTAAATCTTTGGTGTACAAATATAGATAACAACCCGTCTATCTAGTGAAATTGTTTCCTTGAAATGCTGCATTTTGGAGTCGAGTCAGAATGAAATACAGACTTGGTCCAAGAAGACATTTATTCAAATCCATTTCATGATAAGGAAATTTTAATTTTACAGTTTTATACCAATACGGCATTGAGATTTGTAGCACTTTAAAATGGACTTTGAATGAGTCACTTTTAAATAATTGTAATAACATTACTGAATACTGCTGACCTGCAACAATCTATGAGACAACAAAAGTACTGCATGCTGAGCATGCCTGTGCACCATTACCCCCCACCAGGCAATCTTTTGACTTGAAGTTAAGACATCGCACAGCCGCACTATCAACTCCATTACTTCTTTCCATTACAGTTTTTAAGGATGATGACTGTCTCGAAAGTTACAATTTTTCAATTTTAACATTCAGGTTGGGGAGCATGCACTGGTACAGCATATTGCTGCATCCTCCACACAACGAAACAGCTTGGCATTCCAGTTGGGAACCCTTAGGTAGACAAGTGGTCCAGTTCCACAACTCTAGAAATGTGCAGCCAGGTGTTACATAGGTATACCCTTGGCCTGCTCAATCTGCTCGTGTCCTCAACAATGAGGATCCTGCATGCTGGAAAACACTCGGGGAATCGCTGCACATGGCCATAGTACTATAACTGATGCTCCCTCACAATGGAAGTAATGTGCCTCATTTGGGACTCTGTGAGCAACTGTACATTTGAGACAAAGTCAAAGCAGTGGTACCCAAGGATTCTCTGAAGAAATACAGTACCAAAGGTGCCCAGTTACAGTCTCAGGTCACTGATTACCAACCATATAGCAAAACATGAAGCACCAGGACTCTAAAAGACTTGGACCTTCATTCTCTTGCAAAGATATCGAAAGCACCACATATCCCTTTCCATCAACGTCATGACCCCCGCCCTCCCCCCTCCAAGCTCTCCCAATCAGTCTACTGACTCCATATGTCACTGCTGAGGTAAGTAAACCCCTCGATGTGGTCAACATTCTCTCCGCAGACAGACACACTGCTGATGGCTGTGCTCTAGAAGTTATTAGAGGCCTGGATCTTGGTCCAGACACTCAAACTCCTCACTCAATCTCTCGAAAATCCAAATCAGAGCCTCCATTGACTCTGTGAAGATCATAGCACCACCTGCAAAGTCGAGACCAGTAAATCTTTCTTCACCAACAGATGCCCCACAGCCACTGGACCCCATAACCCTACCCAACACCCAGTCTGTAGTAATAACTGAACACACACCTGATGAACACCAGAATCAACTGGGAAGAATTCAGAGGTTCTGCCCCCACTATGCACAGCAGCACTCACAGTGTCAGTGTACAGGCCTGCCATGTCATCCAGCAACTTCTGGGGGATCCTGCAAAGGCTCAGGAGGTCCCACAGGGCAGCTTGATCAACTGAGTCGAACGCTATATGAAAATCAACAAAGGCTGCAAAGAAACTCTGATGATATTTGTGCTTACACTCGATGAAAACCCTCAGTTCCAAGATGCAATCGATGGTAGACTTCTTAGGCGTAAAACCAGACTGCTCCAGTTACTGGCAGGTGAGCAAGTGACCACGGATCCTATTAAGGATAACCCTAGCGAGGACTTTACCTGGCACTGAGAGCAGTATTATCCTCCTGTAGTTGCTGTAATCCAGGTGATCACCCTTCCCTTTCCAGATAGGGACAACAATCCCATTTTCTAGTCAGTAGGGATCTCCCAAATGGAAGCAAAAATTGCTTGCAATGCCAAGAGGAAGTTCACCCCAGATACCACAGATCTCTGCAGCATTCCCTACCCTCAGCTGATTTACCAACTGCATAATCTCAGTGAGATTCTTAGTGGTTCTTAGTTTATTGGAAGATCAGCCTCAAGAACCTTGGACCCAGAGATGTCCAACATCCTAGCTGGTGGATCAGCTTTAAACAGCTGCTCAAAGTAGCCAGCGCAGCAAGTCAAAACTGTAGTTTCATCTGTATGGACTGTTACGTCACCCATCCTGACTGCGACTCTCCAAGGTACAGATTTGGATGTACGTAATGCTTCAATTCCTCTGTAAGCAGGACATGGGTTGCTAGACCATAGATGGAATGTCACTTGCTCACTGATTCTTCTATCAAATGCACAAACACCTCCTTTAATACTGACATTTATTGATATTTATATTCATGTGTTTTTTAATGTATAGTTTAATCATTGAGGGCATAGCAAAAACAAGAGAGTATGATTGTTTAACTGCAAATATATAGACTCTTTACTACTTTCTTGTGTATCATGGAGAGCTGGCTGAAACCTGATATACCTTAGATTATTTTAATGCTAGACAGATTTAATTTTACTCATTTTGGCAGAGACCCAGTTTGGTGTGAAAAAAGTGGGGAATGGACATCTATGTAAATGTGGACTAATGTAAAAGAGTGCATATTACAGTTAAAATTAATATTTATAATCCAGAAATAGACATACAGGCTGTTGGAATTCATCTGCGGATAGACATTAAGTTATATTATCCTTATTAAGTTTTATATTCCTCCCTCTGCAAATTTGGACTCTGCAACAAAAATAATATGTTCAATTAGCAAAACTCTAATGGCAACTCACTGTTACCCTGTAGTTATAATTTGTTGCAACTTCAACCATGTGAGTTTAGAAGGAACTATGACAAACTTTCATCAGTATGTGTCATGCTCCACTAAAAGGATGGATTCAAAAAGTTGCAAGAAACACACCTTAAGGAATATGTCACATATTACATTGATAGTGTTACCTAGTTTCATGCAACAAATCTCCAATTCTACTTCATCCCAAATAGGTGCTCCATTAGTGTCAGGACTTTATCTTTGTTTTATGTTTTTGTGAATCTTGTACTTTTCCCACCACTCCATTGCTTTTTTCTTAACTGTAATTTTGCCCTGGTCCCTCTCCCTTTAATAATGGGAGTGACCTGACCTACACATGCTACACATTGCCCCAGTCCTTTGGAAAGCCATTAGCTAACTTTCTTGACTTTTGTGAGTTTTTGTTCATCCTTTTAACGTTTTTTGTATTGCTCTTTTTTGATCTTGGTTTCTTATTTTTGTTTTAGGTCTTTCCTATTAGTTTTTTTATGGACTTGTTTTTATTGCAATTGGAGTGCTTTTTTAGTGGATAAGTACTTCCTCAGTTATTTCTAAAATTCATTGTTGTTTTGGATATTTATGTGTTTTTTTTAACTTTATGTTGTGTTTTGGTTAATTGAGCTAGGGGTTTTAACAGGTCCCCTTATCTTGTTTTCAGGTTTGGTCTTTTGAGAATGTAGGTCAAGACCTGCCTTGAGTTTCAGGGCTATGCCTGCTTTGTGTTTCTAGGAATTCCAAGACCAGTTTTTAACACTGAAGCCTTTTAATGTTTTGCAAACCTTGAAATCATAATGATTGTGTGATGCGTTTACATACCCATCTTGAGACAATGCATGCTTTACGACATGATGCCCAAACTATCTATTGGTAAAAAAAAAAAAAAAAAAAGTACACTATGACCATAAAGGGATCCCTAGGGCCAGTACAAATGATCCTTATTTTGCTCAGTTTGTACTAAGAGACGTTATACTTGCTAAGAAAACATTCCTGACATTGTTCCACTACCGTTGTCAGCCTGCACCACAGACAGAAGGAAACATGGACTGAAACTTCTTATATCAAATTATGACCCCTTCATTGTTAAAAAAATAAATACATAAACAGACCAGGAAAAATTTTTTTAAACTTTCAATTGTGTAATTTTTATATTCAGTTATCCACTCTGCAGCCACATCTTGAAATTCTTAAGCTGATGGAAATGAAGCACAGAGTGGTGTTCTGCAGTTGTAGCTGTGAGCGCTGAAGTCGGAAAACGACGGGATAAACACCAATTTAAAATTAAAAGCAATTTCTCTATTATTTATTCTTTATTCTTGGTGAGTAAAAAAAACTGTGAGACTGCCCTGTTGGAGAATGCGGGCAGACTGGAGAAAGAAAAAACTGTTCACCCTTTTATCACCTAGCTTGTTCATTAGCCAAAGAGAGAACAGAAAAAAACATAATAGTTCACCCTGAGGTCACACATAGATTAGGGGACATCTCGATTTATGACATAAAAGTGTAGAGAAAAGCAAAGCAAAATGACACCTTTTATTGGCTAACTAAAAAGATTACATCTAATTACATCTTGCCTGAAGAAGGGGCCTGAGTTGCCTCGAAAGCTTGCATATTGTAATCTTTTTAGTTAGCCAATAAAAGGTGTCATTTTGCTTGGCTTTTCTCTACATTCATAATGGCTAAAACGGTACAACACCCTAGTACTACTGACATAGGAGTGTAAAAGAACAAAGCAGTACCAGGAGCCGACATTATCTAAAGAATGTAATCGTCTAAGTACCCACACAAACCCATTTTAAGGAGTTTTCTTAAAGTTCATTGCATTAGTTATAAAGAGACCACATTCCTACAATTCCAACATCTTCACCAGATCACATCTGTTTGATTAGATTAATAATCCCCATTCATTAACTCACAAGTAACCTGTTTTCTTATAATATTAAACAAGAGTAAAGAAAGATCACTTTGATTTATAATATCATAGGGTGTTCTTTTAATATAAGGGGTTAACATTTTCACATAGAAGAATTAAATCAGTCTCATATTCCGTGTAAAAACATAATTCCTTTCCTACCTAAATGCAGATAAAATCATATAGAAGTATAAAATTATATAGTTCTCTGCAGCATGATTAACACAAAATACAGTCATTGGTATTTTGTGAGTTAAATACTTATCATCTGCAGTGGGCTGGCTCCCTGCCCGGGGTCTGCTTCCTGCCTTGCGCCCTGTATTGGCTGGGATTGGCTCCAGCAGACCCCCGCAACCCTGCAGTCAGGACACAGCAGGTTGGACAATGGATGGATAGATGGATACTTATAATCATTACAGTTAATAATGTTTTTTCTGCGTTCTCATAGCCCATCTGCTTCCAGGTTGGGGTTTAGATATGCACTTTGCATACCAATGTTATAAAGGTTTTTTTACCGCATTTGAGGTCATTAAATAAGGTTGAAAATATATGGCAATTTTAGATAGAACTTCTTATGACATTTCTCATTAATAAGGTAATTTTGCCCACAAAACTGACTTTATCTTACTCATTTTAATGATAGGTTGAAAAACTAAACATCTTAACCATGTCTGCAAGCTCTGTATATTGAGATACAGCCTCATGATCAGTTGTGTGCATGAGAAGGCAATTTGAATTAATGACCAGATGTATCAAATAAAGTGGGCGCAGTATGAGCGTTTGTGTGTAGGTTTTTTAATACTAATAAAAGACTCTTCAGTACTGAAATATTTCTAATCATATATAACCACTAATTGTTTTTTTTTTACCTTGCTTGGTTTTGTTGATAGTAGCTAATAAACTGTGGCAGCTCAGTTTGAAGATTAAATGTAAGTGGCAGCCATTTTGTACTTTCTACCAAGCCAAGTCTTCTTACCACAGAAGCCAAGCAATCTTTCACTGTCACAATGTTCTCACATGGAAATTGATTCACTAGAACATGAGGTCTCTCTTCACTCAACTTTCTGTAAAAGGAAAAAAACATATTTTAATAGACTTAAGATAAAAGCACTCCTAAAGATGCTTTCCTAAAATCCCTAATAAGACAAATGTCTGATAACATTTTGAAAAAACAAAAGCGGTTAAATGACTTCAACAATGAAAAAGTTAGAAATGCAAAGCAACAGTCTGTATTTTTCATTTGCATCTGTTTCAGTAATGTTTTAATTTTTTTTTTTTAAATTTCACTACAACTGATATAATCATAGTTTTATTAGTTAAAAACCAGTAATGTTAAAATTATAAAAATAAATATTTGCTGAATTTCATTTCAACTAAATAAAATATTAAAAATCACCTGTAGTCTTTAATGTGAGAATACATGAAAAGGATGTCTGCCTCATCTTTGCAACTAGTGAAAATAAAACGTGGATGTTTCATATTTTCATGAATGTATGTCATCTCAGTTAAAACCCTGGGAAAAAAACAAACAACTGTAAGGAACTTCCATTACTTGCTTGAGTTGTACATTAACTAAAAACTACCAACAAATTATAACCGTTTAGTTAGAGGAACTAGAAAAAGTTACTGGTGTTGAGTAACTTAAATTAGTAACGAATCTGATATGATCAGAAAAGTTATATTCAGATATTAAAAAATGGGTTTAATGATGAAAGCCAAATTCACAAACTAGCAAGTAAGGATCAACTACTATATACAGCAGACTGGATAATGTACTGGTACTGTTCGGACTGGTTTTCTTGGTCCAGTCATACTGTATATTGATAGAAAAAAGAACCATTATGTCATATCTCCCTCCTATAAAATTGTTCTTACTTTATGACTGCAATCTTAAGTAATTAGATTGTATGAGCATAGAAAGACAAAATCTCAGTTAATGGTTTAATTGTTAGAAGCAGTTGATTTTTATATGAGAAGTACAGGTTTGTATTTGCACTTTCATCTTTAATTCCACTTCAAATTATTATTATTATTTAAATTTTCATTGATTTTATTGAAATCACACAACATTACATACAAATACATCAATTTTACAAGAATAGGATTAAAAACAAATCAACCCCCACCCCTGAGAAAGATGGCATGGCCAGCAGAATAATATTTAAACTTGGTAAAAATAAGCAAACAGATAGAGTAATAAGTGAATATAGATAAATGGAGAAGACAAAAAAAAGGGAGAGAATCTGCTTCCTCAGTGCTTTAAAAGCTTATTCTAAAATGTTATTGATTAGATCCTGCCAGGTTTGGAAAAAGTTCTGCACAGATCCTCTAAGTGAGAATATTATTTTTCCAATTTCAAATAATATATAACATCAGTTACCCATTGACTTAAAAGAGAAGAGTTAGGATTCTTCCAGTTGAGCAAGAGAAGTCTACGTGCCAATAGTGTAGTAAAGACAATTACAGTTTGTTTGTCCTTCTCCACTTTAAGCCCATCTGGAAGTACACCAAACACAGCTGTTAGTGGATTAGGAGGTATTGTGACACCAAGGCTGTCTGAAAGGCATTTAAAAATCTTGGTCCAAAATGATGTTAGTTTGGTGCAGGCCCAGAACATGTGACCCAGTGAGGCTGGAACTTGATTGCAGCATTCGCAGGTTGGATCTTGCCCTGGAAACATTTTGGATAATTTTAAGCGAGACAGATGTGCTCGATATATAACTTTTAGTTGAATAATTGTATGCTTTGCACATATGGAGCTCAAGTGAATTCTCTGCATTGCTACCTTCCACTCCTTTTCTGATATGTTAAGGGAGAGATCCTTTTCCCATTGTCCTCTTGGATCTTTGAAAGGGAGGGAATGTAAAATGGTTTTATATATTGCAGAGATTCTGTCTAAGTCCTTGAAACTGATGAGTATTTTTTCCAGCATAGATGGAGGTGGGAGATGAGGGAAATTGTGCAGGTTCTGTTTAACAAAGTTTCTAATTTGAAGATAGTGAAAGAAATGTGTTGCTGGAAAGTTAAATTTAGAATGTAATTGTTCATAGGATGCAATGACGTTGTCTATGTACAGATCTCTAAGTGATTTAATCCCAAATGTTTTCCAGACATTAAAAACTGCATATGTTTGCGATGGTTGAAAAAGATGGTTCTCGTGCAGTGGTGTCACCAATAAAAGATTCTCTATCTTAAAATGTTTCCTACATTGGTTCCCATAATCTGAGTGAGTGAAGCACTATTGGGTTATTAGTATGTTAGTGATAATTTGCATTTATTGGGGCGCAAAGCAAGGAATATAAAGATGAACTGCAGGATTCTATTTCTATTGCAGACCAAGCCTGCATATGTTCATCTATTTGTGTCAATGTCCAGGTTTTTATACGTTGTATGTTTGCTGCCCAGTAGTAAAACTGAAAGTTAGGCAGAGCCATGCCACCTTCTGCCTTTGTAGGGTCGCTCTTTGGATACGTGGATGTTTTGAATTCCAAATAAATGTGGTTATGGTTGAATCTACAGTAATTTCTTAAAGAACGAGTTATTGATGTATATAGGAATATTTTGAAATAAAAAGAGAAGCTTAGGGAGGATAATCATCTTAACAATGTTAATTCTTCCAGCTAAAGTGAGATGAAGGGTTGATCATCTATGCTAGTCTTGCTTGATTTTTTCCATACAGACAGCAAAATTTTGTTGATAAAGAGCTTTATGGTTACTTGAGATGTTTACCCCTAGATATTTGAACTGATCTGCGATGATAAAAGGGAAGGTGTCCAATCTAATATTGTGTGCTTCAGAATTCACTGGCAAGAGCATACTTTTAGTCAAATTAATTCTGAGACCAGAAATCTTTTGGAATTCTGTTAGTGCTGTTAGGACTGTAGGCACAGTATTTTGTGGGTCTGATATATACAGTACCATATCATCTGCATATAAAGAAATTTTCTGTTCCAAGTCCTTCTGTGATAATCCCCTTTATCTCATAAGCAGTAGTGGTGACAAGGGTCATCCTTGTCTGGTACCACATTCTAGTTTAAAGTAGTCTGAATTAATGTTGTTAATACAAACTGAAGCTTCTGTATTGGTATACAGTAGTTTAATCCATGCACAAATGTTTGAGCCAAACCCACATTTCTCCAATGTAGTGAAAAGGTAGTTCCATTCAATCATATCAAATGCTTTTTCTGCATCCAAGGATAATAAAATTTCTGGGATATTTGACTTTGCGGGTGAGTATATTACATTAAACAGGCGTCGAAGATTGGATGCTAAATGTAGGCCTTTAATAAATCCAGTTTGATTTTGTGATATTACTGAAGGTAGCACTTTCTCCATCCTTCTAGCTAGGACTTTGGATAGTATTTTAACATCATTATTCAGAAGTGAAATTGGTCTGTATGGTGCACATTGTAATACATCCTTGTTTTGTTTAGGAAAGACGGTGATTGATGCTTGACGAAAAGTTTAAGGTAGAATTTTATTGTCTCTAGCTTCTGTTAATGTTGCTAATAGAAGGGGAGCTAGCCAAGTGGAGAACTTCTTATAAAATTCGGCAGGGTAGCCATCGGGGCCTGCTGCTTTCCCACTCTGAAGTGACTTTATAGCATCTAGAAATTCTGGTAGCGCTAGAGGTTTATCCAATTCCTCTGCACTAAGAGTATCTATTTGTGGTATCTGTAATGCATCCAGAAATGCATTAGATTGTGTCTTGTTTTCTTTAAACTCAGTAGAATATAAGGATTTATACTAGTCTCTAAATGTGTGCATTATATTTTTATGGTCAATGATTATGTCTCCGTTTGTGTTGGTAATTGCTGGGATTGCATTGCGAACTTCTTGCCTGTGGGTTTGTTAAGCTAATGGCTTATTAGCTTTCTCTCCATGTTTATAGTAATGATGTCTTGATTTAAAAATGAGTTGTTCAGTGTCTTTAGTTGTTAAGAGGTTGAGCTCTGAATGCAGAGCCTTTTCCTATGAAGAGGCTCACTTGGACACCTGGCGTGTTCTTCATCTATTGTAGTAATTTCGTTGGTTAGCTTTGATACCTACTTGCTTTCTAATTTTTTTTTGTGGGAAAGATATGAGATAATCTGTCCTCTTAGGAAGGCCTTCAGGGTTTCCCAATGTGTCCCTGCAGAGACCTCTGAGGATATATTTGTCTCTAGAAAAAAAAAAAGATTTGTTTTGATATAAATTCTGTAAAGTTCTCGTCTGCTAATAAAAATGGGTTAAGACGCCATCTGCGAGATGAGTACGTGGGGCATAATGATTTTATCTCCAGGATCAGAGGGGCATGGTCGGAAATAACAATAGCGTCGTACTTGCAGGATTTAATCGTAGGCAAGAAATGGTTATCTACAAAAACATAATCAACTCTTGAGTAGCAATGATGCATTGGTGAGTAGAAGGAATATGTTCTTGAATTTGGGTTTAGAAATCTCCAGGGGTCTGATTAGATGTGATCAGTTACAAACTGTGTAATTGTCTTTGCAGTGTTAGATGTCACCGCCCCTGTGGCAGGAGACCTATCTAGGTCTGGATTTAAAACACAATTAAAATCCCCAGCCACTATAATTTTATGTGTTCACATTGGGAATGGATGCAAATACATTTTGGATGAATTTCCTATCGTCCACATTGGGTGGATAAACATTTATCAAAATCACTTTACAATTAAATAAATTACCCATAACAATAATGTATCTCCCTTCAGGATCAGATACAACATCTGACACTACAAATGAGACTGTTCTATGTATGAGAATTCCCACACCTCTAGTTTTTTTTTGTAAAGCTAGAATGGAACATTTGGCCTGTCCAGTCTTTTTGCAGCCGGAACTGACTCTTGCTCAATAAGTGGGTCTCCTGTAAAAATACTATTTTAGCGTTTAGACCTGTCAGGTGAGAGAATACTTTCTTTCAAAGTCAAAGGGAAGCACAACTTTCAATTGACCACCTTAAATACCTTTTCTCATGATCGGACACACCTGTCTATGAAGTTCAAGGCTTAAGGAGCTAATCCAACCAATTTGGTGTTGCAAGTAATCAGTATTGAGCAGTTACATGCATTCAAATCAGCAAAATTACAAGGGGACCCAAATTTTTGCACAGCCAGTTTTTCACATTTGGTTTAATTTCATACAACTAAATACTGCTTCACTAAAAATCTTTGTTCGGAAAACACCCCAGTACTCAGATGTTCCTAGGAAATGAAAGACATACCTCTGTTATCTTTTGTTTGAAAGTAGAGTAAATTATTATGCAGGCTGAGAGGGGCTCCCAAACTTTTTCATATGACTGTATTATTTGAAAGTTACACTTACCTAAATATCTTGTCTTTTGGATATACCTGAGGCTCAACTGGAAGAGGAAGAGTTTCTTTGTTCTCTTGAAAAATTGTCTAAACATGATAACATAAGTTTCAACTGGAGTTATTTATTCTGTGATTTGTAAATATGCTGCACCATATTAAAAATTGTGCAATAATAACTTAGAAACAATTTTTTCACATTAGACATCTGATCAGTCACTCAGACATGAAAAGCTCACAAATAACTAATCAAACTTGTTTAATCTTTTTTGGATACAATGACATTGAAAGGAAATAATTGTATTACTCTTCTACAATAATTCTATGAAACTTGATATATTCTAAATTAAACACACATTTCCTTTAGAACATGCAAGAAGCTGAAATTTTTTAGGCATATAATGGATATGGCACTTTTTCAGCTATGTGCAGCATATGTAGGAATACTTATTTTGGAAATCAGTGGTCTCATCCATGGTTTCCTTTTATGAACACTCTTCTTGTTCAGTGTTTTCCTTACAGTGGACACATAAACAGAGATGGCCAAACTCAAGAGATTTATGCAGATCAACTGCCATTATCCCTGGATCTTTTCTGAACTGCATGCTATACTCTTCCTATGTTTATGTAGCATGAACACTCCTAGTGAGGGTGGCAACAGTACTCTGCTTCCTCCATTTGTAGACAGTTTATCTTATTTACTATAGGTTAATGAACACCCAGATCTTTAGAAATGTTTTTGAGGCTTTTTAAAATTTTATGCATCTCTACAATTCTTCTTGCTACTTTCTCTGATATTTCTTTTCTTGACCGATTTTTTTCTTTATTGCAAATAAGTTACAACACATATAGATGAGATTCCATACAGAATTACTATATTACCAAACAGCTTAACCAGGGAGTCAGGATATCAACAAATAAGATTGTAGCACAACCCACCTCGACCATGCAAACTACAGTAAAAGGTATCTATTCTGTTAGAATGTTTTTCACCGATTTCTACCTATCAAGAGCATTGTTAATTTTGGCCATGGTAATGTCTAAGTGAGTTTGTTAATTTTACTGGAAATGACAATACCTGACAGCAAGATTATCTGGGCACTTTCATTAGGAAGATAAAAGGGGTTCTACTGCAACTGTAAAAACATAGGTGGCTAAAACCAAAGCACTATTATTGCAGATTCCTGGCCAGTTAACAAGTATATGAAAACATACAAATATTCCAAGCATGACAGATCAGTAAGGTAAAAAAAATAACCCAATATTAATAATTAAAAATAGTACAGGATTAAACTAAAATTAATAATTAAAGATAAAGTGCCTAAAGTACAAAAATACTTAAGGATAAATTAAGATTTGGAGAAATCTCTTGTAATTCAGAAATCCGGCATATTTTGCACACTGGCTGCTGTTCAGTCAAGGTCAACATTCATGGAGCTACAAAGCTGTGCATTCTCTGATGAATCAAAAGCATTAGAGTGACTTCCATGCAATACTTTCTTCTTCCGTAACGAAACAGGACAAAGAAACAGCATAAAGAAAACGTGTTAAAATTCTGCAACAGAAGCAAATGAGCAGCTAGGATGGAACTCATTTAACTGAGGTCAGGAGGAAGCAACAGTGCTAAATGATCATCTATTGTGAGATGTCATATGATTTCTGTGTCCTCCAATATTTCTTTTGATCATGGCATGGTTTATATGAACAGATCTTTCTCAAAAAGGACAGACTACTAGTAACTTTGTGCGACTCTGCAAATGAGACAGGGAACCTCTAAACTTATCTTACAAATCAGAACATTTGAATCCAATTAGATTTTGGACAAGTTATTAGCCTAGAAATTCACTGACTTTTTTCTATGCTGGAATTTCACAGTTTAAATGATGTATTTTGTATTGCCAAGAAGTACAATTGTGTGTTACTAGTTTAAGCAGATTATGTATGGCTAAAACAATAACATAGTTGAAGATTACACTTCATTTTTATAAGTAATTAATACAGAAATTAATTAAATCTAAAGAGTTCATGAACTTTACCTTGTTACTTTGTATGATACTCAGAAATAAAAAAAAAAATATTCAAAGGTTCAGCTTTTACTTTCTCAACAAAAATTATAAGAGAAAATGGGTTGAAAATTTCAACTTTGAGTTTTCAGCACACTTAAACATTGTAACATGATGTTTTCTGAACTGATTTCCAACTGTTCATGTGTCATTGGCAAGCATAAAAGTGTCAGATGTTGAACATCAAACTTCTAAAATGTCAGAACCTTATTGAATATGGTTTATTTATTTATCTCACCTAAACATGATCGTTAAAGTTACCTTCAAAACATAAAAAGGTCCAGATATTTCTTGAAAGATTGTTTGATGTTCATAAACGTTTCTGCTATGCTGCACTTAACCCAGATAAAGTTTTTTTTTTTTTTTTTTTGACTAATGCAAATAATGACAGTGGCTGTTAATAATCGAATCTATATTTATTTGAAGTTTATTTTTTAGTTCTCAAATGTTTTTGAGCAATACTGTAGAGAAAAGCCAAGCAAAATGACACCTTTTATTGGCTAACTAAAAAGATTACAATATGCAAGCTTTCGAGGCAACTCAGGCCCCTTCTTCAAGCAAGATGTAATCAAAATTCTGGAAATTTGAAACATCCACTCAGCAATATCCAGTCTTGCATTCAACAGGAATTTAGATTTCTCAAGTGAGTAATAAAATTTAATTTTGTTATTTATGAACACATGTCAGAATTATCAGTGATCAGAACAGAAAAGAAACAGAAAACTGTACACAATATAAATATTTTAATGAGAGAAAAAAAATAATGTAATGGAGAAAATTCCTATAAATCATACCTCATAATAAGCATCTGGTGGTTCAGAAATATAGGAGCTCAATCTCTGTAGGTCAGCATATTCCCATGGCAACAACCTACACTTTCGAATCAAAGGATCAGGTTCCCCATAGGCATAATCACGTGTAACCTCCTCTGTCAAAAAATACAACAGCACTATAAAACAGTAGCTTGAAGTTAAGCTAAACAAAATGATTATTTAACTCTCATTTTTAACTTTGCATTTATGCACTTTTTAAGTTACAGTGGTGTGAAAAACTATTTGCCCCCTTCCTGATTTCTTATTCTTTTGCATGTTTGTCACACAAAATGTTTCTGATCATCAAACACATTTAACCATTAGTCAAATATAACACAAGTAAACACAAAATGCAGTTTTTAAATGATGGTTTTTATTATTTAGGGAGAAAAAAAATCCAAACCTACATGGCCCTGTGTGAAAAAGTAATTGCCCCCTTGTTAAAAAATAACCTAACTGTGGTGTATCACACCTGAGTTCAATTTCCGTAGCCACCCCCAGGCCTGATTACTGCCACACCTGTTTCAATCAAGAAATCACTTAAATAGGAGCTGCCTGACACAGAGAAGTAGACCAAAAGCACCTCAAAAGCTAGACATCATGCCAAGATCCAAAGAAATTCAGGAACAAATGAGAACAGAAGTAATTGAGATCTATCAGTCTGGTAAAGGTTATAAAGCCATTTCTAAAGCTTTGGGACTCCAGTGAACCACAGTGAGAGCCATTATCCACAAATGGCAAAAACATGGAACAGTGGTGAACCTTCCCAGGAGTGGCCGGCCGACCAAAATTACCCCAAGAGCACAGAGACAACTCATCCGAGAGGTCACAAAAGACCCCAGGACAACTTCTAAAGAACTGCAGGCCTCACTTGCCTCAATTAAGGTCAGTGTTCACGACTCCACCATGAGAAAGAGACTGGGCAAAAACGGCCTGCATAGCAGATTTCCAAGACGCAAACCACTGTTAAGCAAAAAGAACATTAGGGCTCGTCTCAATTTTGCTAAGAAACATCTCAATGATTGCCAAGACTTTTGGGAAAATACCTTGTGGACTGATGAGACAAAAGTTGAACTTTTGGAAGGCAAATGTCCCGTTACATCTGGTGTAAAAGGAACACAGCATTTCAGAAAAAGAACATCATACCAACAGTAAAATATGGTGGTGGTAGTGTGATGGTCTGGGGTTGTTTTGCTGCTTCAGGACCTGGAAGGCTTGCTGTGATAGATGGAACCATGAATTCTACTGTCTACCAAAAAATCCTGAAGGAGAATGTCCGGCCATCTGTTCGTCAACTCAAGCTGAAGCGATCTTGGGTGCTGCAACAGGACAATGACCCAAAACACACCAGCAAATCCACCTCTGAATGGCTGAAGAAAAACAAAATGAAGACTTTGGAGTGGCCTAGTCAAAGTCCTGACCTGAATCCAATTGAGATGCTATGGCATGACCTTAAAAAGGCGGTTCATGCTAGAAAACCCTCAAATAAAGCTGAATTACAACAATTTTGCAAAGATGAGTGGGCCAAAATTCCTCCAGAGCGCTGTAACTCATTGCAAGTTATCGCAAACGCTTGATTGCAGTTATTGCTGCTAAGGGTGGCCTAACCAGTTATTAGGTTCAGGGGGCAATTACTTTTTCACACAGGGCCATGTAGGTTTGGATTTTTTTTTCTCCCTAAATAATAAAAACCACCATTTACAAACTGCATTTTGTGTTTACTTGTGTTATATTTGACTAATGGTTAAATGTGTTTGATGATCAGAAACATTTTGTGTGACAAACATGCAAAAGAATAAGAAATCAGGAAGGGGGCAAATAGTTTTTCACACCACTGTATATTTTTACATTGTACTACGTATCTACATATAAAACACACTTTATTTTCAGATTAGCTGCAATTTCCTCCCATAGACTGGTTTCATGTGGCATTCTTCTGTCCCTCCCATGTATGGTCTTTTATATGAAAACTCCACTCACTCTAGTCACTGTAAATAGAAATGAAAACTGCTATTCTTTCCTTCAAAGGACAAGTGGAAAAAACCTGCCATTAAACTAATTATTTCCAATTTTTTGCGTTGTCATTAACATACCTATAAAACACACCTAGGTAATTTTCTAAATTTGGGCCCTGAATCTCAAACCGGAAGAATAACCTACTTATTAAGTCGATATTACAAAATTAAAAGGATTATGTACCCAAGATGGGAGCAAATGTTACTTAATGACACCAATCATGTATTCTTAATGTTTAAAATAAACCATATGGCAGACAAAACCTGTTTCTTTGACATACTAATTCAACATTCTGGTCAAACCAATTTACCTTCCATAGAGAGGCATAGAACTTTACCACAGTGAAATAAAGTAGAACTCAATTGTTGTATTGTAGTACTTGAATGGTAATGTGAATGTACAATCAGACATGAAAAAACTAAAAATCAACAAAGTAAAACCCTTGCATTTACTGCACACTGTTTCCTAGAAAGAATCTTGCCAGATTCCACTATCACATGGCCAAAATTAAAAAAAAAATTTTTTTAAAAAGCAGCATCACGAGTATACCTAGCCTTTAACATTTTTTTAAATTACCATGAATGGACAATTGGACTTGTGTAATAACTAATAGCTAGTGTAGATAATGTAACAGCACACAGCATTTAAGCCTGCTATGTGCAGAAATCAGATGACATTATTAGATTAGAAATTCAGATGCATACAGCAGCAGAACCATAAAAAACAAGGATATTCACAGGACAAATAATGTAGTTAATTTATCAATCAATTGATAAATAAATAACTAATTAATTTAAATAAATATATATTGTGCAGATATTTAAAAATGGAATTTCAAAACTAACTTAATGAGTGCTCCGAGAGGAAGCACTGAATTGCCTAATAGCAGGGGGCAGAAAAGACCCCCCAGATTTTTTAGCACACCGTGGTGTAATGAGCCTATGGCTAAAAATGCTCCAAGCATTTGCCTCCTGGAAGGGATGGAGGGAATGTTTCATGATGGTATCCAATTTTGCTACCAACCTCTTTTCTACAACAGCTTCCATTGTGCCCAGGGTCTGCCCAGTGATGGAGCAGTCTTTCCAGGTACGTTTGGTCAGGCATTGTGATTCTTTTGAGCTCAGTTTGCTACCCCAGAAGACTGAAGCATAGAATACCACACTGGCCACCATAGACTGGCAGAACATTTCCAGCAGCTTGATGCACACGTTAAAAGATCTAAGTCTCCTTAGGAAATAGTCTCCTCTAGCCCTTTTTGTACAGCGCCACTGTGTTGTCAGACCAGTCCAGTTTGTTGTTTATATGTTTGTTGTTTATATGGACCCCCAGGGATTTGTAGCTCTGCACCACTCCACATCCTCCCCTTAGACTTGCAGATAACAAGGACAAACTCACTATCTGGGCTGGATTTTCAGCATGTAAAGTAAAAGAAATACCAGTTCCAAGATACACAGAATTAACTCATTGACATAAAGAAAATAAAATGCAAACATTAAATGGAGGCTTCGCTTGATGGCCTCAGATTAAAGCTGTATTGTTTAATTATTTTGAGCTTGAATTTTTTCTTTTTTTGTTATGGTTGTAATCTGAATTTTTCAGAAAAAAAGTTTTCTTTTTCTTTCATTACTCCAACTACCGAAAGCATACAACTAATAAATGTATAGACACTCTATACATGTTATTTTTTACGTGCATGGTACAGTTCAAGCCAACCAAGTACATGCATTACTAAGTCACACTATTTGCAGTATGTGCTACACTGCTGACTGTTTTTCAGCAGGATTATCATTATCATTTTCTTCTTACGGCTCAAAATCCTTCATTGAGAGTGTAGAATCTGAATCATCAACAGTACACAAAACATATTTTGCAGACAATTTTTTTATGAGAGCAACTGCAGGTATTTGATGGTATACAACAAGAAAAATGAATGGCGACTGTTTGAACAAATGAGTCTTTGCTGTCATCTAGTGGACAAAAGTAAATCATGCATTTTAGGATATTTTTCTTAATGACTGAATTTTACAACTTGATGTCAACTTTTGTTGACTTATCACGTCTACCTTTTAGGTCGACTTTTCTTGTCATCCTCCTTGAAAGAGTTAATGAAGTTTCCAGTATTTTGGTTTCTAATCAGGCTCCCATTTTCAATAAGGGCTCTAACCCGACACATCTCACTGAATACTTCTAAGTTCCTTGACTAATCTTGGGTTGACCACAAACTCCTTTTAGTACTCTCATATAAACTGCTTGCTGAATAATTAATTTTCTGGAGAACTCAGCTACAATAGTAAAAGAGTTAGGAACAGCAAATCAGGTATGTGCACATAAGCATGAGGACAACTAATGGAAAAATTATACTGAAAGTATGCTTTGTTTTCAGTCTGTTGTTACCATGGGATGGCTATGAAATTATGGCTCAGACTGCATATACTGTAAATCCTTTGCAAATTTTCATTTGTAACTACAATAACATAAGTTTTACTCAAAGCCTGTTATGTAGTTACAGTGGTGTGAAAAACTATTTGCCCCCTTCCTGATTTCTTATTCTTTTGCATGTTTGTCACACAAAATGTTTCTGATCATCAAACACATTTAACCATTAGTCAAATATAACACAAGTAAACACAAAATGCAGTTTTTAAATGATGGTGTTTATTATTTAGGGAGAAAAAAAATCCAAACCTACATGGCCCTGTGCGAAAAAGTAATTGCCCCCTTGTTAAAAAATAACCTAACTGTGGTGTATCACACCTGAGTTCAATTTCCGTAGCCACCCCCAGGCCTGATTACTGCCACACCTGTTTCAATCAAGAAATCACTTAAATCGGAGCTGCCTGACACAGAGAAGTAGACCAAAAGCACCTCAAAAGCTAGACATCATGCCAAGATCCAAAGAAATTCAGGAACAAATGAGAACAGAAGTAATTGAGATCTATCAGTGTGGTAAAGGTTATAAAGCCATTTCTAAAGCTTTGGGACTCCAGCGAACCACAGTGAGAGCCATTATCCACAAATGGCAAAAACATGGAACAGTGGTGAACCTTCCCAGGAGTGGCCGGCCGACCAAAATTACCCCAAGAGCGCAGAGACGACTCATCCGAGAGGTCACAAAAGACCCCAGGACAACGTCTAAAGAACTGCAGGCCTCACTTGCCTCAATTAAGGTCAGTGTTCACGACTCCACCATAAGAAAGAGACTGGGCAAAAACGGCCTGCATGGCAGATTTCCAAGACGCAAACCACTGTTAAGCAAAAAGAACATTAGGGCTCGTCTCAATTTTGCTAAGAAACATCTCAATGATTGCCAAGACTTTTGGGAAAATACCTAGTGGACTGATGAGACAAAAGTTGAACTTTTTGGAAGGCAAATGTCCCGTTACATCTGGCGTAAAAGGAACACAGCATTTCAGAAAAAGAACATCATACCAACAGTAAAATATGGTGGTGGTAGTGTGATGGTCTGGGGTTGTTTTGCTGCTTCAGGACCTGGAAGGCTTGCTGTGATAGATGGAACCATGAATTCTACTGTCTACCAAAAAATCCTGAAGGAGAATGTCCGGCCATCTGTTCGTCAGCTCAAGCTGAAGCGATCTTGGGTGCTGCAACAGGACAATGACCCAAAACACACCAGCAAATCCACCTCTGAATGGCTGAAGAAAAACAAAATGAAGACTTTGGAGTGGCCTAGTCAAAGTCCTGACCTGAATCCAATTGAGATGCTATGGCATGACCTTAAAAAGGCGGTTCATGCTAGAAAACCCTCAAATAAAGCTGAATTACAACAATTTTGCAAAGATGAGTGGGCCAAAATTCCTCCAGAGCGCTGTAAAAGACTCATTGCAAGTTATCGCAAACGCTTGATTGCAGTTATTGCTGCTAAGGGTGGCCCAACCAGTTATTAGGTTCAGGGGGCAATTACTTTTTCACACAGGGCCATGTAGGTTTGGATTTTTTTTTCTCCCTAAATAATAAAAACCACCATTTACAAACTGCATTTTGTGTTTACTTGTGTTATATTTGACTAATGGTTAAATGTGTTTGATGATCAGAAACATTTTGTGTGACAAACATGCAAAAGAATAAGAAATCAGGAAGGGGGCAAATAGTTTTTCACACCACTGTAGATTTTCAACTTTCGGACATTTTTATTATTGTTTTAATGGAGTCATTATATATACAGTGATCCCTCGCTATATCGCGCTTCGTCTTTCACGGCTTCACTCCATCGCGGATTTTAAATGTAAGAATATGTGAATATATATCGCGGATTTTTCACTGCTTCGCGGATGTCTGCGGTCTACAGTACATGTGCTTCCTCAGTTGATTTGCCCATTTGAATTCAAACAAGGGACGCATTTGAATTCAAACAAGGGACGCTATTGGCGGATGGCTGAGAAGCTACCCAATCAGAGCACGTGGTTAAGCTCCTGGGTGCTGTGCTAACTCTCGAGCGTCTCGCGACCATTCTCTGAATGGCAAAAGATCTCCAGACATCAGTTGAAGAATGGGACCCGCAAATGATTCGTTCTTTGCAATTTAAAAATGCTCTTGATGGCGCCACGGAATTGTATAGGAACCTCTTTACACAAATGAAAAAGCCGAGCCAGCAACTGCCCATCACCATGTTCCTTACACGCAAAACACTGCCTAGTACGCCTTCAGTGGAAGAAGACGACGGTGGTGCTACACAGTCGCCTGAAGAGGCTCCTTTAGAACAGCTGTGACAGTGCAGTAAATGTCATCGTTATCTGACAACTTGGTGAGTACCCAAAACTATTTTTCTACGTACTTAGTACATGTATGTACGTTTATTGTAACTGTGCACACATTTTATACAATTTTTTCCTTGCATTGTTGGTATTTATTGCCGGTGGCCTGTCTATCGTAATGGCTGTAACAAATGTGATATCAGAGACGCTCTACAGTATCTTTAAAATAACATTTTGGTGTTATGTACAGCATTTACATGTTATAGATTTTTCACGTATTTTTATATTACCTACTCAATTACAATATGTTTAAAACTGTATTACGTATTAAATAAAACTCCTCAATGATATACGATACGTATGTTTGTGAGTAGTATATAAACTGTGTTTACATACATAATTTCAACGAATCTTACCTAATAACTAAGAGACTATAAAGGGTTTATGCTGTATAACTGTACGGGGAATATTTATAAACCATGTGGGAGAGTTTATAAGGACTTAAAATATATAAAAATAACCATATAAACATATGGTTTCTACTTCGCGGATTTTCTTATTTCGCGGGTGGCTCTTGAACGCAACCCCCGCGATGGAGGAGGGATTACTGTATATATTTTTTTTTCTGAAAACATCTTCCAATTTTTGTCAGAAAATAAGTTAGTATGAACTTTGTAAGGAAAATTAAAATATCCTTTATGTTATTGATGGGTAATATAGGCATTTCAGCATCAACAATATAAATTATTGTTATGAAGCATTATAATGTGTTAAAAAGTTTTTTAATGACAATATGAATAAGACTTTAATTGTTTTTTCCTTGCATGAACTTTTGATTTCAGTAACAGCTGCTAGTCTTAACCACACAATACTGGTGTTAGTAGACAGAATGCAGAGAACACAGCCTTGCATAGAAGAAATTTTAATTGAAAATGGCAGTATAGCACCATTATATACTTCTCAAAAAATTAAAGGAACACTTTTTAATCAGAGTATAGCATCAAGTCAATGAAACTTCTGGGATACTGATCTGGTCAGTTAAGTAGCAGAAGGGGTTGTTAATCAGTTTCAGCTGCTTTGGTGTTAATGAAATTAACAGCAGGTACACTAGAGGGGTAACAATGAGACGACCCCCAAAACAGGAATGGTTTAACAGGTGTAGGCCACTGACATTTTTGCCTCCTCATCTGTTTTTTCACTAGTTTTGCATTTGGCTACGGTCAGTATCACTACTGGTAGCATGAGGCGATACCTGGACCCTACAGAGGTTGCACAGGTAGTCCAACTTCTCCAGGATGGCACATCAATGCGTATCATTGCCAGAAGGTTTGCTGTGTCTCCCAGAACAGTCTCAATGGCATGGAGGAGATTCCAGGAGAGAGGCAGTTACTCTAGGAGAGCTGGGCAGGGCCCCTCGTAGAAGGTCCTTAACCCATGAGCAGGACCCATATCTGCTCCTTTGGTCAAGGAGGAACAGGATGAGCACTGCCAGAGCCCTACAAAATGACCTCCAGCAGGCCATTGTTGTGAATGTCTCTGACCAAACAATCAGAAACAGACTTCATGAGGGTGGCCTGAGGGCCCAACGTCCTCCAGTGGACCCTGTGCTCACTGCCCGGCACCATGGAGTTTGATTGGCATTTGCCTGCTGCATCATTTTTTCACTTTGATTTTCAGGTTATCTTTGAATTCAGCCCCTCTGTAGGTTGATAATTTTCATTTCCATCAAATGATGTGGAATCCTTTCTAACACATTACCCAGTCCATATCAGTATACTATAGATATCCAGCATGATTTTTTTTCCCCGATTGAGATCTGATGTGTTTTCAAAGTGTTCCTTTAATTTTTTGAGCAGTTTTATTTTAAGAAATGTCAAAACTTTAAAAATGGTAAAATGGTAATGGTAAAATTTTCTGGACTTTCTAGAGGAGTAAAAGGTTAGACTCTCAAATCATTACCTTTATTTCATAAATATGTACTGATAAGTACTGTCAAAAGTACATTGGGTAGTAAAGGACTTGGATTTTTCACCTTGGCTGAGACAAGCTTTAAAAAGTCATTGGCTTCAAACAGAAAGAACCAGCAGCAGAGGAAGCAGGAAATGCACAGCCACCAAATTCACTGATAACAGTGAGTCATCGGAGTTGGAGAAATGTTAACCTTACGAGACTGAACACCAACACATATTGGGTGTGTCGTCCAGCATAATCTATAAAAGCTGGTGAAACATCAATGTTGTATGGTGATTTGCCACATCCATTTGCTTTGCTTCTACTTTTGGAACATTAGTACTGTTAAAGAGTATAATGACTGAAACAATTAACTAAACCAGCCCCAAGCCTCTGCTACTGGGGTCTGTAGGATAGGGGAGAGGAGGACGTGGAGTCAGCACTGGGTGAAGTTGGACCAGAATCCTAGATGTAAGTTGTCTCCATCCCAGCCAGACGAATGTAAGGATAAGAGTACAAGAATTGAGGTGGAGGACATACAGTATTTGTGGGTCTGCATAACAAAGTTAGGATAGGGTTATCCCAAAACTCTTTCAAAATTAAACAGTTATCTCTTGTATTATTTTTCTCACATATTATGGCCTTTTTCTTCCATTGATAAAGGTCCAATATAATTTTTTATTAGGCAGTTTTCAATTTTATTGCATGTTGGTAAATGTATCATCCTTTCTAACACTTGTATGTATTGCTCACGTCACAACGATGCCATGGACACTAAAGAAGGTGATGCACAATACGGTGTGGATACCTCAAATTAGATTTATACCTCCAAATCTGTAATCCTGAAAGCGACTAAATCAACACTCTTGTTTGTGAATTCATCTCTCCTGTTTTACATAATTTTTATGTAATAACTGATTTAATTGTTCCTTTTTTGTTTATGTCACTTCTCAAACATTCACGCTCTACAGAACATGGTTTTCCTGACAGCAGCTCTGTCTAATATCATTCAGGCCCATTTGTAAAACAAAATACCTTGAAATAAATGCTTTAATCAGTTGTATATACAAGGATAACAGTGACTGTAATAACCTGGTAGAAAACAGAGCTACCTCCACTGTCCAGATCCCGGAGAGGCCACAGGATGGTGTAAGCAATCTGCTGTGATGTGTAAAATAAAGGAGCAGTGCAACAGGTTGGTTCATTTGAATGCTGTATTTCAGAGCCAAATTCATCCATGACGTACCACACTGGAACTTTTTCCTCCGCAGTCTGTTAATACATAAATAACAGTTGATGAACCAAATGAATAATCTAGCAGACAATAAAATATGTAAAGACAGATTATAACTTTACTTAGTCAAGAAAATAGCAATACAAACTTAAAGGAAAAACAGTAATCAGAAACATGAAGTGAAAATGATGCCCTTTCAACATACTGTACGTGAAGTCTGATATTTACCGTAAAATTATTTCAGTATGGTAATTATGTGCAGTGTACTGGAAACAGGAAGGTCTTGGTGTTTCACATATAGCCTGAAGTGGCACTAGAGATCCAGGTGGCACAACTACTAAAAAATGTGTAGGCTCCAAGAGGTGACTTGAGGACATAGTTTTTTATGTGATTAAATTGGTAAAGAGTGAGCTGACCACAAAATCTTAGTAATGGAAATATAACCTGCCAGTCCATCCTTCACATGACAAGGTAACAAGCTAGAGATATGTAAGAGAGATATCAAACGGTGGAACATATAATGGACTGACCTACAAGACTATTGATGTTTGATCTGGCTGTGTATTTTAACCATTATGTAATCAAGCATGATCTACCAATTTGAGCGTATTTGATAGGGGTTTGCACAGGATATATGTGGATATGTCTACAGCTGCACAGACATTCAGTAAGCCTCATTAAAGCTTCCCTACAGCCTCTAAGAATGTATGACACCCAACCACGATCCAGGATGGACAGAGATAGAAAGGAAAGGTCTATTCTGCCAGGCCTTCCTAGGTGTTTGAACCTCTCCTGGTTCCTTTAGGAAATGATCATATACTCAAATAGTAGTGAGAAAAGCGCTATATAAATGTAAAGAATTATTATTATTACTATACTCAAATACTTAAATGACTTGCAAAAAATTCTATTGATTACATTAAAAAAGTTTATTGGTAATGATTTCTGATGCATAAGTACAGCTGTGAAATTCTAATAATAATAGTAACAATCAAACAATGTGTAGAGCCAACCAACTTAGCACAAGTGAGTATACATCACAATAAAGTGTTTAAATGTTAAAGACATATGTGAGCTCTTTTCTATCATTGCTCCAACATTTGTCTTGATGGGGTGTGCACAATAGCAAGTGTAGCCAGGAATATACAGAAAAAGTGCACATACAGAAAATAGTCAGTGTTTCAGGCAAGAGAGTCTGATACCTTTGCCTATGGGTTTACATAGATGTAGAGGAGGCTTGGTATTGTGCAAACATTTTAGAGAAGGTTTTATCTCTGGTAAGAAGTCTTGGGAGCTCTTCAGGGAGACAGCATGAGAAAACAATTGTAAATATACTTGATCAAAATCAAAAAAGAGGTCCATGATCCCACAACACCTCTAAAAACATAAATCTTATTAAAGGGACAAAATTATCATAAATTTATTTCTTATAAACAAAATTGACTCTTCCCATTACTGAGAATATATGGACACCCATATACTGTTTACCATTATATACTGCTTAAACTTAAAGTGCAGATGAAGTTTAAGAAACAGTAACTATAATAACTCTAAACATTCCATCTAAGAGGCCTAAGAGTTTAAAAAAAAACAATAAATAACATCGGTTTTCTTTAATTGTAGTTATGCTTTCTAAGACACACAATCCAGCTTAAGGACTTGAGAAAGAAAAACTGAAAATTAGAAATCAAAAACCGGTTAAGGTGTCCACTGCAGATGTAATATAGCAATGCAGTAAAAAACCGTCACCAACGTTAAACTAAAGTGTATGATTATTTCTCTCTATTATAAAAGTAAATCTTGAGACAAAGGCTATTGCCAAGACATTTTTTCAAGTCCCGCCCACCTCTCAACCATTTTAGGTTAACAGCCCATGCCCATGGTCCTCTCACCTCTTATTCATGTGAATGCTTTAGTCAGACACAGTTCCTGCGCTCTCAGCTCTTATAAATTTTTATTTTCCTTACTTTAAGTTCCCAATAAAAGAAGACTTACGTCCAAATCTTATTGAAGAATTTCATCCTGAAGGGTTATCAACAGAAGAAATGAGTACACAGGTAATCCTAGCACCGAGAAACAATGAAGTCAAACAAATTAACGCGAAAATTGTCGATTGGTTACACGGCAAATTGGTTAAATGTGTATCAACAGACTATGCTGAAATAGTTGGTGGTGATGGTGCGTAAGATGAAAACATCAACTTACAATATCCCATAGAATATCTGCAACTGTTAACATCGTCCGGTCTTCCACCGGCTGAATTACTGTTGAAAGAAGGATGTATCGTAATGTTATTGCATAATTTATGTATGAGTGATGGGCTATGCAATAGGACAAGATTAGTTGTAGTCAAAATTGGTCAAACAATTCTGACATGTAAAATTTTAACTGGTGACAAGAAAAGTAATGTAGTACATGTTCCGTGGATAACATTAGACACCAAAAGGAGATCTTGATATGCCATTCATATTAAAACGTTTACAGTTTCCCATTAGAATAGCTTTTGCTATGACAATTAACAAATCACAGGGACGTTCAAAAAAGTTGGTTTATTTATTACAGAGAAAGAAACGATATTCACTCATGGGCAGTTATACGTTGCATTGTCAAGATGTAACTCCAAACATGGAATCAAAATTCAATGCGATATTTAGAAAGTTAATTCTAAATATTGTTTTTACTGAAGTTTTACAGTAAAAGTGTAATACATACATATACATATATACAGTGAGTATATTAAAGAATCACCCCCTTCGAAATATTCCCATTTTTTGCTTTACAGCC
This sequence comes from Erpetoichthys calabaricus, assembly GCF_900747795.2. Lineage (NCBI taxonomy): Eukaryota > Metazoa > Chordata > Cladistia > Polypteriformes > Polypteridae > Erpetoichthys > Erpetoichthys calabaricus. The sequence goes on along the minus strand of NC_041394.2, from coordinate 316,072,024 downwards.
TTAAATGAAAACACACAAACCAATATTTTTTCCAGCTTTACTTACTCAATGCAATCTATAACATCCAAGTGAAAGATATCACAGCTACAGTTCAGAAGAATTTTAAAAAATAAAAAACGAAAAGAAATACTGAGATTAATAAAGGATCACCCCCTCCTAAACAATACTTGTAAACTCAATCAGGTGTAAGTAATCAACATTTCCATTGCAGACCATGGTTACTGGCTTTTTCCACCTGTGATCAACTGTAATCAGTGGGATTAGTGAAGCATAAAAACAGCTGTTCCTGGAGCATTCCCTTGCTTGGTAGTGCAACTGACAGCAAACAAGTGACTATGGGTGGCAAGCCACTTTCAAAAGATCTCAGGGATAGAGTTGTGGGCAGACATAGGATAGAGTTGTGGACAGACATAAGGCAGGAGATGGATACAAAAAAATCTGAAAGGCTTTATCAATCCCAAGGAGCACAGTGAAGTCATTAATAAAGAAGTGGCAAGTGTTTGGTACTACAAGAACCCACCCTAGATCCGGCTGTCCCTCCATACTGGATGGAAGAGCAAGGAGGAAACTGTTAAGAGAGGCTAACAAGAGCCCAATGGCCACTTTGAAAGATTTACAGGATTTTATGGCAAAGAGTGATTATTGTGTGCATGTGACAACAATTTCACAAGCACTCCACAATTGTGGCTTGTTCGAGAGGGTCGCAAGGAACAAGCCACTTCTACAGAAAGGCCACATTAAGGCTCATTTGAGCTTTGCCAGAATGCACCTTGAAGATTCTCATGCCAAGTGGAAAAAGGCCTTATCGTCAGATGAGACCAAAATCGAACTATTGCCTTAAGACCATGCTGTGAAAGCTTGCTTTCTTCTATTCCCATGGCTATTTGCAAATATCATAATAGTAAAACAAGTATTTGACACACTTCAATTTAGGACTGTCTGACTCTAGCTTATACGAGCATTTAATAGAAAATTTATAATAAATATTGTAAGAAGGATGCTATGGACCCCGTGATCATCAGAGGTGACTGTGTGCAGAGGGTGCAGACCTATAAATACCTGGGAGTGCAGCTGGATGATAAATTGGACTGGACTGCCAATACTGATGCTCTGTGCAAGAGAGGACAGAGCCGACTATACTTCCTTAGAATAAGGAATGAGATGCAATAAGATGCTGCATATGTTCTATCAGACGGTTGTGGCGAGCGCCCTCTTCTACGCGGTGGTGTGCTGGGGAGGCAACATAAAGAAGAGGGATGTATCACGTTAACATTATACAAAGTTATTGTCTGTTATACCTGCATTTTTACCAGTGTTTAATTTAATATTGTTTTTTATCAGTATGCTGCTGCTGGAGTATGTGAATTTCCCCTTGGGATGGATGGAGTGAGTGAGTGAGTGAGTATCTATCTATCTATCTATCATATAATGCCCGACCTGACACAGATTGGACACGGGAGGCATGTGTAAAATAAATCCTTGACACCACCACTCCTCCCAAGCAACCTTGTCCTCCTCCACCTGACTCTGGCCGTTGAGTGGTGGTTGCTGGCTCCTTTTATAGTTCACCTGGATGCTCCAGGTGCTTGATCACCGAGTTCCGGCTGCACTTCCGGGTATGAACAACATGCTGCCCACACAGGCTCAGGAGTCCCAAACACAGCACCCCCTGGCAGTGCCTAAGGGACCCAACAGGGCTGCACCCAACTCCAACTCCCATGGAGCCCTGTGGGAAACGAGGCACTGCTCCAACCCAGGGGCCATCTAGCATCCAGGGGGAGGTATTGCACTGTCCAGGGCTGCTCCCCTTGAATATAGTGTGCAGGGGCGTCCCGGCTGGGCATGGACCCCGGCCGCCTGCCACAATATGTAGTTCTCTAAAAACACTATCATCAAAAAGAAAACAGAGATGCAATAAATTTCACTTGAAACTGATGTGACATTCAACTCCAGGGTTGACAGGTCCTTGTGGACACTTACTTACACCCTTTTTGCCTGGCCTGTTTTCCTGCTCAGAGCAGAAAAAAAGCTCTGCTAACAAAAGAAAATAAAGTTATGGTCTGTAGACAGAACTGAAGATAAAAAATAATTATTGTGTCACTGTGGTCTGTGTATTTAATGAGCTTTGCATCCACATAAACAACTTACTTATTAAATATATTCATAAACAATATATATTTTTATTTCTGATTATTATTATTACTATTAGAATTAAAGGGCTTGCTTTTTTATTATGTATTGCTTGCCTTTGTTTTATTTCTTTTGCTATATACTGTAAATCACTGAAAAAGTATTTCTTAGGCTCTGCTGGCAGAAAGACAGAAAGTTATTTGTTTCACGAAGATCTCTACAAAAAGGATGGCAAAACTCCTATTTCAACAATGATTTGTTAATTTTGCCAAAACAATTTTATACTAAAGTTAGAAAAAGTGTTACCACGCCCTGACATTTTGAGATCTCACCACTGATGGACCTGCTGGAGAACAGAAGCTGCTTATGTTTTTAACCCTGGGACCACTACTCTACATTACTTTACACTCCAACACTCTACACACTCCCAGTGTGTTCATCTCTGTCAACGTTTACTTTGGCTGTGCAGAAAGAGCTTAACCATGGATTTACAGGCTGAGAGACTCTTTAATACAAGTATAGACTTATTATTTCTGTTGTGGTTATTTTGTCACCGTTGTGGAGCATTCTAAGTAAAATGACTTTTGAAGATTGCATTGTACATGGTCTTAAATGAGGAGTTAGTGCTCCCTGTTGGGAACAAGACACTTAAAACATGGGAAAGGCGCTATACAAATAAAATGTATTATTATTATTAAAATAAAGCAGTAAGAGCATAAAAGTATAATAGGACATTTTTTCCCCACTCACGGTTAATTAACATGGAACTTTTATAAGTTCCTGAGAAATAAATAGTGTTTGGCATGTTTTTTGCTATATGAAACTTTAAAAATTGTAAGGTATTTTGACATCAATAAAAAATTGCTTAACAAAAATAATATTGTACATTGTAATGTGCAGTATGTTTATGTGTATGTGTATTGAATGACACATTCTAAACAAAATTATTGCTTGGCAAGTCTATTAAAAACATATGGGTTAATTTCACAAGAACTCACAAGGAATAAATTTAAGATACAGTATAAGCCATGCATGTGTTATGTACCATACCTGAATACTCTCAGTCATACTATGGAGACACTACAGTGGTACCTGAAATCCAATTCCAATTAAAAAAAGATTTAAATGTGATAATTCAGTCAAAAGTTTCTAAATAGGTGTAACAGACAGATTAATTTTTGCTTCTAGAGATATGACTTCAACTTTAATTTCAATCAAATAAAAGGGAAGAAATATATTGCAACTAACATAGCTCTTTCTGCCGACATCTATAAAAAATGTATTGTGTTCAAAATAATTACTCCCTATTTTTGGCCCTCTACACGAGGAAAATCCCTCATTTATAGGGCATTTCTGGACCATATTTTGTTCAGAAAATTACAGCCTTATGATAAAGAGAAAACCAATAAGTGTCTGAAAGCATAAACAATCAGAAGGACTGGAAGTTGTCCAGGCCACATAAACTGATCCCAGTGGTTCACCAGGGATAGGAGGGATCAAAATTACTCCTTTTCACAAAAATTTGAAAGAAAAAAAAAAAAAAAAAGGGAGAGATCGGTATTATAGGCTTGTGGAATGTAACTTTTATGCTGTTTCGAGGTTGCCTATATTTTTGAGACATGATTCTTTATTGGTGGTTCTAGCCCTGAAAGAGACACTTCCAGAAACTTAAAGATGATACATTTCAAGCATAAGCATGTGGGGTATCGTTTTAGACTATTTCAAGGTCAGTGATCACAAATATGATGTTGATTTTGATATTTGATCCTCTATTAGGAATATACAGTAACTTTCTATGGACCTCTATCACAGGGTGAAAAATGACATATTTCTATTACAATAGAGGCTATTTAGACTTTAAAAACATTTAAATTGAAGCACACATTTTTATCATTTCAAACATCTGCTGTAACTGATCTTGTTTATAATGTACTTATACCTCATGAAGTAAATCACTACATTTTCTATGAACACCCCAAATTAGGGCATCTTACTCTAATTCAGACTTTTTGACATTTGTTGCTACAATATTAAAATGAATTAGAAACAGAATACTGTATCAGTTGTACAAAGTGGGGTTCAACTAATTACAAAAAAAGAAGTCGGATACAGCTCAAAAAATAAAAATACTTATTAATAATAAATACATTTTCACCCCATCCTGAAAAAGCATCTATTCCTTACCCCCCGGGACAGCTGGTAAGTCTGGTTGTACTTCCACATCTCAGAGAGCACTTTATTCACCACATTCTCATCAGGGAATTCACCATGAAAATCAATCTTCATAAGGTTAGCCATACGATGGAGTAGTCCAGGAATCTCCTGTAAATGCTGCCGAGCACTATTAACCCGATATGTCCAGGCATGATCTATAAGAAATATACTGTAATAGGGGAAAAAAATGTAAAAACACAGAATTAAAAATATTTTCTTATTGGGAAATAATACTCTTTAATAAATGTATAAAATAATTGTGGCTCTGAGCTTTGACTCCAGAAATGATAAGCTTGATTGCACTTTACTTATTTCCCTTCATACATTGTAAAAACTACTTGCATTACCATTTTTAACCTCTATTTGTTGGCCAGTCTTTTTCATATTGTAGCTTACAATTGTTAAAAGATTTTGTATATGTTACTTGTGTATTATATATTATTTGTACAAGCCTGAAATTTACAAATTACATCTCCTTGCAAAGTTGTTTCTGCCTTTCCAATGTAGCCAGGAAATATTGGTTTTCTTTTAAAATCCGATGTGAAGAAAGACATATTGTTTAGGATCTTAAGGACAGTACAGGTTTTAAGCTTCAATGAAACTGATAAAAAAAACATGTAATTTTCTTAAAAAGCTAGCACTTGTTTCTGATTAGGTAAGCAGTTCAATGCTTAGAATCTAACCTTTAGAGGAACCAGAGACATTTTTATACAACATATACCTTTATTGTGTATGGTGTACAATACAAATATAGAGCTCCACAATTAACATGCATTACTCTTAATTACAATTTCTGCTGCCACAATATAGTAAAAGAAGCAATTATTGCATTCCACACAGTACTCCTGCTCTGTCAGCTTCAGACAGCTACTGTATAAACAGGAAATGTGTATTGAAATAAAACCACAGACACATTCACTAAGCCCAAGTATAGTTCCTAATCAGTGGCACTGATATGGTAGGCCTCCAAAAAACATGTAAAGTAACACTTATCTAACATCTAACATCACAGACCTGGCAGGGAAACCCAGGCAGCGTTTGTATTTTCTGAGAAGGCTGAGGAGGACTGGCATGCCAAGCAGCATACTCAGCAACTTTTACAGATGCACAATTCAGAGTATGCTCACCTACTCCATCACAGTCTAGTTTGGAAACAGTACAGCATGGGATGAAAAGGCTCTACAGCAGGTGGTAAAATCAGCGCAAAATATAATTGGAACAGCACTCCCTGCACTGGAGGACACCCATAACACCAGAGATCTCAGGAGGGCCCATAATATTATTAAGGACACAACTCACCCACAACATGAACTGTTCCTACTGCTTCCATCAGGGAGACGCTACAAGAGTATAGCAGCTAGAACATCAAGGCTAAAAGACAGTTTTCTCCGTTACACCATCAGGCCTGTAAATAGAACCCATCCACTACCCTTTCCCTCATCACTGCAGGCTAGCTCATGTCTGAAGGATATTTGGCTATCTGTAGATCATATACCTGCAGAATTTATATTGAATCATTTATTCATTTGCACGTGCACTCTTACTTCTGTTGGTTTTTGTATTTCTTTTTGACCTGAATATTTTTAGTTTATTGTTGTGTATTCTTGCGTATTGCTGGAGGACTCGCAGAATAAGATTTTTTATTGTACTGAGTACATATGACAATAAAGTTAAACTTTTATTTCTCCTGTGACTTGAATACTACTAACACATCCCTGTTAAGGGCTAAGTTCAGAGACATGCAGGTGGATGAGCTTATGGTGTCCTGAATAATGGACAGACAGACGGGACTATCTGTCTGTCGGCAGACTGCAGTTTGTGAGACTCAAGGACTGTGTTTCTGATAAAGATGTGAGCAACACAGGAGCACCACAAGGAACAATCCTGTCTCCTTTTCTCTTCACTCTGTACACCTAAAACTATAAAACCAGGTCATGTCACTTGCAGAAATTTTCAGATAACATTCACAGAAATTCTCAGTGCAATTGCACACCAGGCAAAAAGTGGAAACTGAAGAAACATTAACTTTGACACTATGTGTAAATGTTAAATCCAACAGTCCAAGGTGAACATTATGAACACATATTTACAGGCTTAAAGCCTGGAGATGTGATTAAAGATAAACTAAATAGCTTATCTGACATTCATATAGTAGGTTACTGCAGACATGGTTGTGCAACATCATACAATGAAATTAAACTCATTTGATATATGCACTGTCTGAATGAAATTGAGGCACATCCCTGTATGCCCTCACTAGAGATTCCCATCTTCTAAGTAGATGCCTAGAGGAACAAGTTTTTTCTGTAGGAGGTGAAGTATCATTTTCATGTAGTCTTCTAGTTATCAGATAACAGGCATTCCACTCTCAGAGCTCTATTTGGTAAACAAACCATACAGTTATTTCAAATTCGGTGGTGTACACATACAGTTCAACCCTTCATGATTTTTCCTGGGAAAAAATCATTTATGTCTAATGACATAAGTCAACTAGTCATCTGTCACTTGTTTGTTGTTACTTCTCATTCACTTGAAAGTCTGCCGTGTGAAACGCAACCAAACTAACTGGATACTAAAGCAAAGCAACTAATCACCTCCTGATTTGGAATAAAGCAAACAGACTATCAGTGTGAAAATGCCTTAACATTCAATGAATGATTAGACTGCGCATTTATCTTAACATGTTGTGAACTTAATTTGACCTTTCTGTTTTTAATTAAGCATAGCTGTGCTGTGCTGTGCCAAGCTATCTCCTTCATATAAGCATTTGATTTACTGAGAAAGACCTTGGCTATTAGATACTGTAGGTTTAATATTTTTCTTTTGTCTGTGAGAAGAGATCTTTTTCACATGTACTGTAAGTTCAACTGCAATAGCTTTGAATGCTTGAGATTTTTGCAAAGGCATCTGGTATTCTCTAGTCTCCCATACTCAAGATTTAAATAAAATTAAATGAAATAAAAACTGTCTTTGAACTAGTTATTTGTTGAACATTACCAACAACTCACTATGGAAAAGCATATTCTTACCTATTCTCAATAATTTTTAAACACCCTTAGAGCCTCATTTTTGTACTTAAAATGTCATTTGTTACCCTGAATTAAACTTAAAGGAATTCAACTCACAATACCTGAACTATTTCTTAAAGGCTACAGCAATCGCCTAGTCTAGCTGCTCTGTGAACCAGGAATGTGGTTACTCGCCTCATATAGACAAACCTAGGATTTGATATTCTGTAAATATTAAGAAAATCTTTAAGGGAGAAAAGGTATAGAAAGAACAGTTCAGTATGGCAAAGCAATCAAAAGCTAGTTTTAAGAGCAAACACTAGTGATGTGGAATGTTACTGTGAGAGTTCTTAACTGAAATAAACAGTAACCATTATTATCCCTCAGTAGGTTCATCAGCACTTACCTCATAGCTGATGGTAAAACACAGCCAAAACTAGGGATGCTCCAAATAATCGGGTGCTGGTCTAAATAGGCCAATTTTCACAAAAAAGACTTGATTGGTGATCAGTAAATTGGCCAATCACAAACACCAATCTTTTCAGCCCGTGCTTTTCTAAGATTTACGATAATTTAGTTTCAGTGATCTTTTGCGTATGGAATTACGGTAGTTGAGACAAGGCGGGTCTTTTTTTTTTTTTTGCCACAAAGCCTGTGTAAACAAAGAGCTGGAAGTCGAGGCTTGTTTTGCAAGAGACGACTGAAATATTACCCTTTACGTTACAGAAAGTGGAATAATAAACTGAGAAAAAGAAATTGGAGGAGTTGTTCTGTGTAATTAGACAATTAGATGACAAGACAAGCTACTTAAATGAATTCAGACCTTTTTAATTTAGAAAAATAATTAGAACTTTATTTATTTAGAGCTTTAATTAAAACGGACACCATTTTAGCTTGGACAGCGAGCTTGTTTTAAGTAGAGCAGCTTACAATTGCAATTGGAAAAACAAAAATGTTAGCTTAACAGCAAAATTTGTCTTTTGCTTATAAACCTGTTAAGCATGTTAGTCTTGTATCTTCTTTTTAAACAAACATCTAACACATTTGCAGCTTTACAAATTTGTTGCTGCGTGTCATACAGAATAAGTCTTTGTAATGAACAAGTACTACACAATTAAAATTGTAATTGATATTTAATTACACCTCAAGAATTACAAATGTCTAGCTGATAGATTGAAGGGGAAAAAACACACCTGTATTAAAATAGTAAATGTATATTTTAAAGCAAAATAACTGTAATGCAATTAATAATTAAAATATATAAGTGCATGTATATTTACAATTAAGCAGTGTTTAATTGTCAATATCAATTGATTGTGTGACAGTATATATATATTTTTTGTTACAGAAAGGGTGAAAACTACCTTTTGTTAAATTAAGCTTTGTTTGAGATTAGTACATCATGGTCACTGAACAATAAGCCTACAGAATTCCATTTTGTTAATAAAAAATGGACAGATAACACTCATAGTCTATAGTTTAATTATGAAAATACACTTTAATATGGGACATAAGAGCTTCTATGCATCTGGTTATGCAGGACCTTAGTACAAAGTTTTTACAGGGATAAAGGGAGAAAAAAAATCTGAATTGGTATCGGAATCAGCCGATCAAGTAACATGAAATCCGCTAATGCTATCAGCCTTAAAAAACCTGACTGGAACATACCTTACCAAAACTCAGCTATTTCCTTATAAAACTGTTCTAAAACCGTATGTGCTGCTACTATTACATAAACTTGTTACACTGCTGAGATCTTAAAGTTGATTTACACAATTAGCTGTGTGTGTGCGTGCATGTGTGTGTGTGTGTGTGTGGGTCTGGCCTCTTCAAGCAATCTGATTGGTCAGTTTGGCTTTTGTGGTTCAGTAGTACTCATGATGACGTGATACATTAGGGGTGCAAAATTCAATACCTCATTGTGACAATTATTTTAAGAAGTTAAAAAGAAGCATTTCAGCAACATTAAAATGAATAACGTACAGAGCATCATTGGGTTGCTAAATACTAATGGGGCGCAATTCAAGTCACCTTCAAAGATGGCAGGTACTCGCAAGAATACAAATGATATATTCACAGCAGATAATGGAGGCAGCCCATCTACCATTGGTGGCAGTCAAAAAGTGGACAGGAGGCAAGCAAGGTGCCTTGAGTGTGATAAGCAGGCTTTAAGGTAACGTGATAGATAAAGTGCTGGGCAAGAGAGCTTCAGACAATGACAATACAGATGAAAGACATAGGAGTATCACCAAGGATACAAGAAAGGCAAGATACTTCAAATATGTTTTTAATTAATTTTATCACTGAGCCAGAATTGTTTCTATGTACTAGGTGCTACAATAGCTTTCACCTCCATCTTTAAAAGCTCATATTTGTTCTTTTTATACTGTAATTGTGTTTGACCTTTTATACTCGTTTTGATGAAGAAACTGCAGTGGTGGGTAGAGTAGCTAAAAATTGTACTCAAGTAAGAGTAGCGTTACTTCAAAATAATATTACTCAAGTAGAAGTAAAAAGTAGTCATCCAAAAAATTATTCAAGTAAGAGTAAAAAAAGTATTTGGTGAAAAGACTACTCAAGTACTGAGTAACCATTTGAAAATAATAAATGATTTATTTTTTAGAAATGTTGTAATAAGACAGACAAAAATATAAAATAATGTGCAAATTCTGCTATTTCCAAATAACAAAATAAAAAATAAGTAAAAATAAATAACATCTTTACAAAATAAAGATGCACAAATAACACAAAGTTTCAAATCTCAGTTTTTCACAACAAAGCTTTTGAAGCCAATACCTACAGTAGGTAAAATGTATGTTTGAACAGTGCAAACTACTTGCAGTGACGAGATATACTGTACACTGACAGTATAATCTTTATATATAATCTTCATTTGGATCTTGATCTTTGTTTGTCCGCGAATTCACTGCCTTGTGTGGTGTTCCTGCTGTGTTCAGTAGAGGGCAGTAGTGATGGAGGAGGAGAGGAATTGAGGGGGAGGATCGTTGGATGAGGTTGGAGTGTGGTGATTAAAGAGGACTGAACTAAAGGAGACTACGTGCTATTTGTACTGGCTGAATACACAAACACCTTGGTTGTTACTTTTGTTTACAAACACTGTCGATAGCACTCTGTGTTTAGATCTGGCGTCGACACCTGCTTTGTTATGGAGACTGTGGTTTTTTGTGTTTCTATCGACCGTCGTTAGCAGCACTTTGTCCAAATCGAATGTTCACCCACTTCTTGGAGTCGGCAGTCAGAGTATACAAGTCGGGCACACTTCTGTGATTTTCCATCAGTCGGCGTTTGGAGTTCAAGAAAGAAGCATTGGTTCTTCCTTACTCTTTGGATTGCCACAAAGCAACCTGTGAGATTGGAGAAAGGTTGAGAAGAGATAGTGACAGGAAACGACAGCGTCATGAAAACGAGACGGACTGTGAACGGAGAGAAGCAGAAATGCTCCTCCACCACCACATAATTACTATTCGGACAGTGATTCCGAGTAGGCCATTCCTATCGAATCAATGTCCAAGGGTTTTGTTTTGTAATTTTGTTTCTCTTATAAAAAATCATAATGCTGTGCGACGAAGGGCCCAGTTCACGACTGGCAGCTGCGTTTAAACAGGGAGCCCTTCACAGACAACTTTAACACGTGCAACGTAGTTGGGCGCACATGGCTAGTACTGTATATTCACTTCGTGGTGTAGCGGGTCCGCAGCTTCAAAACAAAAAAAAAACAAAAAAAAAAGGCCAGATTCAAATCCATTAAGCTGTGTCACTTTCCGTAGGCGCAATCGCACAACCATGGGGAGTTAATGAGGTAGTTGGAGAGAGTCACACCTGCACGTGCGATCATTCTCAATTGCTTCATTGGCTTTCTGTGGCGTGTGATTAAGGCCCACGGAGATGGGAGTATATATATACGGGTCGGCACAAAAAAAGAAGGGGGAATCAAAGAAAAGGAGAAAAGAAAAGTGTCTATAGGGGACTGGCATCGTCACACACTTGCCCTTCAAATAGCATAGCTGATAGAAAATAACATTAGAACAAGGCAGCTTGTGCACGTACAAGAAGTCTCACATTATCATGACTGTCTGTGTCTGTGCATGTTTGGTTAAAACGTGCTTGTTCTTTACTCAGTGAAGTGATGGTTAAGCTTCAGTAGGAGTTGGATCTCAAGGTTCTTGCAGTGAAGCTGTGACCATTAAGCAGTGAACAGGAGCCCCGCATGACTAAAAGTAGTGATGGGCCACTCGATACTGAGGTTTTGACACTGTGTCGAGCTTTCGAAGCACTGGAGGCTTGTTTCAAATGTGCCCGTCACGTGATTTTCAGGCACGCTAGGGTAATGACGTCATTGATATCTGCGCAGTCAGCAGTCAATTTGGTCACTCACTCGTCTGTTGAACTGCTTTGGCTCAAAGCGTAAAAGCAGTTGTCCTTGCTACAGCGGAAAGGTGTGCTGACGCGAGTTCAAATTTTAATTGGGGCTCGCATATGTCAAAATAAGGATTTTGTATAAAACAGCTACGTAGTACTTGTCTGTAAGTTAACAAATATATTTTGGAGACATTATGAACGATTTACATGGGGCACCTTTTTCCTTGGTGCAGAATCATGTCCACCTAGAATCTGTAACAAATTGATGAGCATATTTTGCGTAAGGTAGCACGTATTATAACAATCCAGAATCTATTCTACTCCATGTCGATCATATCAGAGAGGCTAAGAAACGCTTCACTAAAGCCGACGTGGTCATTACACCAGTATATGTGCAAGACACTCCTCATTAAACGTGTTTACTATTCAGTGATTTCCAGATCTGTAACTGATTTGTATTATTGATTTCCAAAAAGCAATGTGAGTAAAAGCGTGTGCTGCATAACTAATCACAACTGTCTTTCAGCGCCATCAACAGTGTCTTCTGCAGTTTAAGGAAAGCCTTGGGATTTCTGCATTAATGAGACAAAAAAGTTGTAAAGAAACTTTGCGAATTCATCCACAGGTGAACATAAAGACCACTCAAGTACTGACAAGAAGGAGCAGCTGGATAAGCACATCTGGAGCCAAACTTTCAAAAAACCACCTGACTTTGTCAGCTGGGGTAAATAAGTAATCTTCCGAACTGCAGCACAACAGAGTAAATCATTGATGTACAGTAAATAGAATTATTGAAAGACTAAGCTTTTGTCGTTTATGTATTCTTAAACCATCTTCCAGTTGCACAATCCCCCGCAGCCACTGTCACATTTAACGTTCCCTGCTCCTTACCTGTCTTGTTACCCCAAAGCATCAATACTCGGTTTCATTCAAGGCTTTACTGTCCTTCCTTTCATAGACATAAAATATGACACACATTTCCTCTATATACAGTACGTGTCCAATAAAAATAGTAAACTGGCAGGACCGAGAAAAAGCAAAAGATGGGAGTATTCATGACAAGAGCCTGGGAACCAGGGTGAGGATGTGCCTTGTCACCCATTACGTGAGCTCGTCTGCCACCCCTCAGTTGCACTGGCACACGTTACACTGGGGGCAAATGCAATGGAGAATACCGACAATGTACACCTTCAGAAGTGGAAAAAATCGACTGTGTAAGTAGAACAGTTCAGATAAATGATGAATTTTGTTAATCATAAACAATGCAACATAACTATTATGTGTGTTGTTACTTTTGTATTCATTCTTACCAAACGTTACATATCTACATGGGAAATGAACATGGGTAATATGTTTATAATCATTCTCACTAAAATACACTGTCAAAATATATTAATGAGCAAATTGAGACACATTAGCCTTTAGGAAATATAAAAAAGCGTGTGTGCTGTCATTTAGGACAGAATGCATTGTTAACGTGACGCACTCTCTACTGACGCGATGTCATGAAAAAAAAGAAACAGCACAGTCCATGCAAACTCATATCCTCCTTGATTTTTGACCAAACGATTAATTGTCAATATCAAATCGGTTCAATTAATATAAAACAGAATCTCAATGATGCGGGACTCGCGAGTAGTAACAAATAATATGTGACACTGAGAAATTATAATTCCTAATAATGGGAACAAGTAAAAACTACGACTTCCTAAAACGGACACTGTAAACGTAGGCATTTCAATAAACTAATTTAGGAGACTTGTGTGTGCATTTCAATATCGATTTAAGAACTAAGTAAGCCACCTGTTGTACTATAGACAGTAGCTCAAGGAGCACTTAACAGTAAATAGTCTAACAGGACAATGACTGACTGAAACGAAGATGCTGCGCTGCTAAAATAAAGGTCCACACTGTCATTCTGCATGTTTGGAAGGGGCTGATTGGCTGAAACTGTTTATAGCGAATTGTCCCAAGTTGGAAGTGCAGTATAGCGATCAGAAACGAAAAGACACATTTGGGCATGCTAAACAGTAGATTGTTTTTCTACAATACAAATTCAGTATGACACCAGGGTCTCCAAACACACAAATATGAAGCTTATTACGTTTTACAGTGAAACTCTTTACGTACACAATATAATTAGGGACGTGCACCCCCTGCCCGACTACGGCGGCCCAACCTTCCCTCGATAGCTCGATTCGCTCGCTATCCGTCCAAGTTCGAAAATTTTGTTAAATGAAGGAATTGAAAAAAAAACCTTTCACAAGAGGAGGATCAACGATGCGAACCCCTGATGTTTTTACTGAGAGACAGTTGCAATACCATTGAGCCACCTAATCGGGATAATTAACGAGCTCCGCACAACTGAACTACTACTACTGTTCTTACTGCGACGGATGTAGAAATATGTTGTTTGACATATGCACGTTAAATTGGTTTAATTGACACGAGAGTATCATTGTTGTATTCTCCTAATGAAGACGAAAAAATTATATTTATAGATGTATACTATATGACGTACGGTTTTGAACAAAATTAAGCGTTCCATAAAAAGGTTGCACGATTTACCTAATATTTTTATATATATATAAAGTTGATATACAGTATGACAATATATCCTTGACACTATGTATCAGACAAAGGAAATCACAGCAATACACAAGAACAATAATAAATTCTCAGCAACTACCTGAATTGTAGTTTCAGCCCGTCACTTAACTATACCAACTGAAGTATGTAATGTCAATATGAATTACAAAATATAACTAGAGAGTTAAGTGTCAGATAGACTCTCAAAAATATAGAGGTCAATGCCTTTGAGTGTGCTGAGGCTTCACAAAGATTCAGTAACCAGTGCGCATGTCTGTTCGAGGCTTCGAAACCCTGTCATGATGCAATCTCAGTACTATGCATATCTGCTTGAGGCTTCGAAGCCTTTGTTAACCCAGTGCGCATGTCTGCTCGAGGCTTCGAAACCCCGTCATGATGCAATCTCAGTACTACACGTCTGCTCGAGGCTTTAAAGCCCCGTCATGATGCAATCTCAGTACTACGCATGTTTGCTCGAGGCTTCGAAGCCCCATCATGATGCAATCTCAGTACTACGCATGTCTGCTCGAGGCTTCGAATCCCTGTCATGCTGCAATCTCAGTACTACGCATGTCTGCTTGAGACTTCAAAGCCTTTGTTAACCCAGTGCGCATGTCTGCTCGAGGCTTTGAAGCCCTGTCATGATGCAATCCCAGTACTACGCATGTCTGTTCAGTGCTTCTATTCAAGCTTGACGATTCCAGTGCGCATGTCTGCTTGGTGCTTCGAATTATTATTCATCGAGCTCCCATTTGAAGTACATATGGCATCAACAGAGTTCAAAAACTCGACAGAATTCCCAAAGGAAATGAATGTTTGTGGATGATCAATACATTTTAAATGATTGTGCCCGATAATACTTTGTGGCAAAAAATAAAACTATAAATTATACATCATACAAATGCCGACTTGTAGAATGCATAATGCTGCAAAGAAGAGCTTTAGTAATACGGGTGACAACACATCTCTCATTATAATACTCTCATAAATATCCATTCTTCACCTCATGCAATGTTTTCAAGCAACACTGAATGTATGTCATATAGTATACATCTATATATAATTGTTTTCGTTTTCATTACATACATACATACATAAAAAAAACATACATTATATACATCCACTCTGCTGAGAACAGCGGTAGCGTTGCTGCTCCATAATAAGGCTTGTGTGGGTTCGGGTCCCACGTCCAACCATTATGAAATGTTAGTAACTGGGATTGCACCTCTATAACTGGAAGATTGCTTAGGAATGATACAGACTGGACAGCTCTCATATGTGTTTTAGGAAATGTTTCATTATTGCACTGTGCTGTGACTAAGACAACTTTTTACTGATCGCCTATCCGGACCTTGAAGATGTGTTCACGAGGGAGAGATGCTGCTGTTAAAAGCAAATGCTTTTTCGACAGCAGGTCCAGATGTGTTTATCCCGCTGCTTTTTGTTGCCTAAGCACTCAAGAGGATCTTTAATGCCGACCTTGATACATGCAATGCTCACTTTATACATGCACTGCTCACCTTAGAGTGTCCCGTGTGTGTCTGTGTGTCAGTGACTGATCTGCGCCGTGTCTCTCATTTGCAGCTGAGCAAATTCAACCTGATCTACCACAGTGGGTTTGTTATCACCTTATTCAATGGAGGGGTTCATGGACGCCAAATGGCAATGAATAGAACATGGATTAATGTAAATACGTGAGCTGCCTTACGCAATTAGTCATCGCATTTTGATGGCGATTCTAATTAAGTGGGGATGATTCCCGAACAGATCTCTTATGCGATCCTTCCACAGTATCTCTCAAAATTATTTAGTTCAAATTGGTAATAAAGATTTCACTCCTGATCATTTTTTTTATCATTATTAATTTTGATGAGTCTTTAATTCGGATCAAACTCGGGCTAGCACTACGCTCAGAATTTGAAAAGCAATCACCTTAGTCAGTTGAGCCACTGACGGCGTCTTTTATTCGTGGCGAACTCGTTACTTTTGTGCTCCACAAAATATTGTAAAGTATTAATTAATGAAATATTTCAATACTTGATCAAATAATAACATCTGTGATTTAAGGATTTCACCTTTTCTTTCTCAAATGTGCTTACCTATATCATGGCAAAGTACAGGGATAAACCTTTATTTTCCGTCTACTCCATTTTAATTAAGTCAGAACAAAGAAAACATTTAAGGCTATTAAATGTGAGCTCAAGAAAAGATGAGGGTTAATTATAATACTAATAACAGGAGCGATTATAATGATACAGTGCAAAAGTAAATATTCATTGAAAGAGCCAGGGATCCATGAGTGAGGTGTCTTATTTTGTTTAACTCTTGCTATCATATAGAGCATTCTGCCTGTCAGCGTTAGTTATACAGTGCATCCGGAAAGTATTCACAGCGCATCACTTTTTCCACATTTTGTTATGTTACAGCCTTATTCCAAAATGGATTAAATTCATTTTTTTCCTCAGAATTCTACACACAACACCCCATAATGACAGCATGAAAAAAGTTTACTTGAGATTTTTGCAAATTTATTAAAAATAAAAAAATTGAGAAACACATGTACATAAGTATTCACAGCCTTTGCCATGAAGCTCGAAATTGAGCTCAGGTGCATCGTGTTTCCCCTGAACATCCTTGAGATATTTCTGCAGCTTAATTAGAGTCCACCTGTGGTAAATTCAGTTGGTTGGAAATGATTTGGAAAGGCACACACCTGTCTATATAAGGTCCCACAGTTGACAGTTCATGTCAGAGCACAAACCAAGCATGAAGTCAAAGGAATTGTCTGTAGACCGCCGAGACAGTACTGTCTCGAGGCACAAATCTGGGGAAGGTTACAGAAAAATTTCTGCTGCTTTGAAGGTCCCAATGAGCACAGTGGCCTCCATCATCCGTAACTGGAAGAAGTTCGAAACCACCAGGACTCTTCCTAGAGTTGGCCGGCCATCTAAACTGAGCGATCGGGGGAGAAGGGCCTTAGTCAGGGAGGTGACCAAGAACCCGATGGTCACTCTGTCAGAGCTCAAAAGGTCCTCTGTGGAGAGAGGAGAACCTTCCAGAAGGACAACCATCTCTTCAGCAATCCACCAATCAGGCCTGTATGGTAGAGTGGCCAGACAGAAGCCACTCCTTAATAAAAGGCACATGGCAGCCCGCCTGGAGTTTGCCAAAAGGCACCTGGAGGACTCTCAGACCATGAGAAAGAAAATTCTCTGGTCTGATGAGACAAAGATTGAACTCTTTGGTGTGAATGCCAGGCATCACGTTTGGAGGAAACCTGGCACCATCCCTACAGTGAAGCATGGTGGTGGCAGCATCATGCTGTGGGGATGTTTTTCAGCGGCAGGAACTGGGAGACTAGTCAGGATAAAGGGAAAGATGACTGCAGCAATGTACAGAGACATCCTTGCTTGAAAACCTGCTCAAGAGCGCTCTTGACCTCAGACTGGGGCGACGGTTCATCTTTCAGCAGGACAACGACCCTAAGCACACAGCCAAGATATCAAAGGAGTGGCTTCAGGACAACTCTGTGAATGTCCCTGGGTGGCCCAGCCAGAGCCCAGACTTGAATCCGATTGAACATCACTGGAGAGATCTTAAAATGGCTGTGCACCGATGCTTCCCATCCAACCTGATGGAGCTTGAGAGGTGCTGCAAAGAGGAATGGGCGAAACTGGCCAAGGATACGTGTGCCAAGCTTGTGGCATCATATTCAAAAAGACTTGAGGCTGTAATTGCTGCCAAAGGTGCATCGACAAAGTATTGAGCAAAGGCTGTGAAAACTTATGTACATGTGATTTCTCAGTTTTTTTATTTTTAATAAATTTGCAAAAACCTCAAGTAAACTTTTTTCACGTTGTCATTATGGGGTGTTGTGTGCAGAATTCTGAGGAAAAAAAATGAATTTAATCCATTTTGGAATAAGGCTGTAACATAACAAAATGTGGAAAAAGTGATGCGCTGTGAATACTTTCCGGATGCACTATATATATATATATATATATATATATATATAAATATTTATATTTTTTAGACATCAGACACTAGAAGCTGCTGACTAACCCTTCTCTTCGTTGTCAGTCTGTAGCAGCGAAAAAGTAAAAGCAATAAGAGTTTTAACAGATGTCATTGAAGTAATAATAATAATAATAATAATAATAATAATAATTCGTTACATTTATACAGCGCTTTTCTCAGTACTCAAAGCGCTATCCACAGAGGGAGGAACCGGGACGCGAACCCATAATCTTCCACAGTCTCCTTACTGCAAAGCAGCAGCACTACCACTGCGCCACCTGTGAGGAAGTGGATCATAAGTTTGTGTAACATTAATGAAAATGGCCAGGAGGTGTCACTAGAGAGGTGAGTGGAAATGCTTCGAAGCTTCGATACGATTACCGACACAATTGCTTCAAACGTTTTGATGCTTCGTGAGGCTTCACTCCGCCCATCACTAACTAAAAGTCTCTAACAGGCTGCAGACGCAGGAAATTTGTGTGTGGTCATGTGACTGCATGGCTAAGTCTGATTGGTGAAACGGAGTCATGTGATTATTGTTGCTACGTCTGATTGGTGAAACGTAGTCATGTGATTATTGTTGCTACGTCTGATTGGTGAAACAGTCATGCAGTAGATCCACTGGCGACTTCTCTTTGGCAAAAATATTGCGTATCTAACGTATAAATGTAAAAAAAGTAACGAGTCGAGTGTTATACAATGTAGCGGAGTAAGAGTAGTGTTTCTTCTTCACAAATGTACTCAAGTAAAAGTAAAAAGTATGGTGCAGTAAAACTACTCTTAGAAGTACAATTTTTTAAAAAAGTTACTCAAGTAAATGTAATGGAGTAAATGTAACATATTACTACCCACCTCTGAGCAATTGTGAAGATGTATTCCAAGACCCTGTCAGTGCTGCATTTTTATCTATATTTACTGAGATGATTTTATCACATTAATAATTTTAATTATTTGATATTGCGGTGTAAACTTACTAACACTGTAAAGCGCCTTGTGTATGGCTCATGCTGTGAAAATTGCTATATAAGATGAAAATCTTTTTATCTATATAAAATTTATCTATATAATTGCTATATAAGATGAAAATCTTTTTATCTATATTTACTGAGATGATTTTATCACATTAATAATTTTAATTATTTGATATTGCGGTGTAAACTTACTAACTCTGTAAAGCGCCTTGTGTATGGCTCATGCTGTGAAAATTGCTATATAAGATGAAAATCCATTGACTGAGAAACGGGCAGAAATGTAAACACAGGCACAATGAAGCAAACACAATTACATTTATGTGTCAATAAATTCCCAGTTAACAAATTTCTGGCATGTCAACTTTTGTTGGTAACAAGTGCCATCTAGTGGGTTACTATTACAAATGCATTTATCTACTATCTTGCCTGAAGAAGGGGCCTGAGTTGCCTCGAAAGCTTGCATATTGTAATCTTTTTAGTTAGCCAATAAAAGGTGTCATTTTGCTTGGCTTTTCTCTACTACTAAATGCAACTTTAAAGAAAACATCTAAGAAACAGATGGAATCTTTTTCCAATTTGATCACTATATCTGTTCATTTTAATAAAGATATACATTTTCAATTAGTTTATATATTTTGCTAACCTTATGTGCCACTCATACTGTCACTCAAAACTTTAAAAATGAATAAATCATTCAGTACGGCCCCCTTCAAGTTTTTATAGACAAAACAGTTGTGTGTCAAAAATCTGCCACATCACTGTCATTGGGGAATCAGAACCCATTATAGCAACAAAAGTATTTGTCATATAAATCACTGCTTACTGAGAAGGAAAAAATAACATTAAGAAGTCCTAACTGCATGAGTACATCCCTTTATCCATCTACCTGTTAGGATCTTCAGCCCGAACACCATTTTCATTGGTCACAATAACTTTACAAGAAAGCTCAACTCCTGGATTTGATCTTTTCTTTTCTTCAAGTTGTGGCTGTTCATCATCATCATCTGCTTCCTCTGTTCGCATTATACCAAAGAACTGTCCGGCATCAAAGACCTGAATAAGAGAACATTAAATCTGTTATTTTACTCTACAATAATGCAGGTAGTCTGTGCATCAAAAAATCCTTCAGGTGGGAGATGATGCTCAAAAATACTTGATAATATGACATAGGTTTCTCAATACAGTATTTGTGTTTAAAGGTATTCTCCTATCAACAACTATAAGAGAAAATAATTAAACTATATCCTGCTTACTGAAAGAAAAATTATTGACAGCATAAGATAACCTTGCAGATAATACAGTTTAGCAATGTTAATGATTTTCTATACAATTATTTTTTGTCAAAAATCTTAACTTGAAAGTATGTAATGCTATAATTAAAGAAGAATCTGAGCAGTGGCTGTTTCACATTCTGTGATTATAGGCTCCTGTGTGCTGCACTTATCTGTTACTTCAGAAGTCCTTATGATCAACAGTTTCAAATTGCTACAATAGTGTACATATAAAACAAGCCTTAGGTCCCTAAAACTACAGTACAGAGTTGAGTTATAGACGGTTGCAGTTCTGTATTTAGCCTTCAAGGATACAATGAAGATAAGGTTTAAGATAAAGCCAAAGAAGAATTATATATTTAGACTGTCGGGGAACATGGAATTGATTAATATGTGCACAATCCACTTATTAAATTGTATACTGTTGTTATACTTTACATAATCTATGAAGCAACTGCACTATATGACATTTTTCACATCAGCAAATCTGAAACTGCATGTAGTTACTTTACACTACCACAAAACACACTTTATGTGAAGTGCGAATACAACATTTACAATTAGAAAAATACAGAGCAAATACAGAGATGAGATGAACAATTAATCAAAACTGCTTCAAAAGAAAGTGTTATATACGCAAGTCCTAAAGGCAAAGTGAAAAAAAATGTGGGAGTTTCTTTTCTGGTACAACAT
The DNA here is from genome assembly GCF_900747795.2 of Erpetoichthys calabaricus. Lineage (NCBI taxonomy): Eukaryota > Metazoa > Chordata > Cladistia > Polypteriformes > Polypteridae > Erpetoichthys > Erpetoichthys calabaricus. The sequence continues at coordinate 316,050,751 of NC_041394.2, read as the reverse complement.
AATAGCTTTACAATACAAGGTAAGTTAGGCTATAAAAAAAGCAATGTATGGTTCAGGGCTACTTAATCATGCCATATGTATCATATTGAAAAGGTTAGGGTGCTTTGCTTCATAACCTTGTCAGGCCTAATCGACTCTTTATGTAAGAATTCAGATTTGGAAAGAGTGTTTACACCTGGTAGTTACTGAAAAATTTGTGTGAAGTAACCTTGTCTGTTGTCTCGTTCTAGTGGACTGTAGTGTTACTACACTCATATATATTTTATCCCCCATAATCCGGTTCAGCATGGGGTACATTAGCATGGGTTGCAATTTAAAGTAGTACAGAGAATTTAAATCTATGCATCAATGTAATCTCAATCAAATTAAAGTAAAATATGTTGTAATAGCTAGCTTTAGGTCATGTAATAGTTAATTATTAAAGGCCCTAGCCTGTACATTTTTATGCTCTTAAATAACTATAAAAATCACCAATATTTATCAGCCCAAGGCTAAGAATGTGAAAACTAATTAAGTGAACAAGGAAATGGCCAGTTGGCAAGTGTAGCCTTCAACTCAAGATAACAGAGGTAAGAGATGGATAGAAAGTAATTATACATAATGAGCATAAGGAAATATTGGTGGAAAAAGCAAACCAACAGGATGAGGGAGTTGTGTCCTAGGAGTCGGATAGTAATGAAAAATGTACAAAGCAAGGTTGTTTAGTGATAAGAATTGTAATAAATATGAGGCTTCATTGAACTAAGACAGCTTTGTGCCCTATGCAATAAAGTCCTATTCTGGTTGCTCATAAGTATTTTTCTTTGAGGTGAGAATGAGTTTTTCTCCACAACAGTAGCCAGTCAAGCTAGGCTGTCACATCTTTTGTAAGGGAAAGGAAACTGATGTAAAGTCACATGGAGAATGTGTACACTCTACTTTGTCATCTTTACTTTTTTGTAAGCTTTTTCTAAAGACTATATATATCCAGACTTTGCTATCCACATTTTCTTTTATGATTTTCCCTAATGGTATTATTATTCCTGTAATAAACTTCTAACTTTCTAAACTTTGTCTTTATATTTAGAGTGATTGAGGTAATAAGGTAAATTTCTTTGAGCACCTGGAGCAGTGAGAAATGCCATATGATCCAAGCTGCAAGGTTTAATGAGCTGCGGATGAAGAGCTCTGTCCACTAATGAACAGTGCATTAAAGTAAAATATTCACTGGTTGATAAATGGCCTATAGCCAGGGATGTTGAGTCTTCGTACGTTTGAATATATTCTTGGAGACCAAAGGTATTATTTAGGTCTGAGATATATGTAAGACATCGCACGTTGTTCAAGCCTATGATAAGTAAGTCTCTTGGAGTACTAGAGAAAGTGGACTGTGCATGTGTTATTCATGCGGTACTTGTGTGGGTTAAAGTGCTAGGGAATAACGTGCACGTGTATGTGTCTTTCATATAGTACATTTGTGGTTAGAGTCTGTGTGTATGCATATATCTATGTATGTGTGTGTTAATCTTAAAGTGCAACAGTAGACCAACCCGGTAACGAACTTGACGAGTACACTTACCCTTAGTGAAAATAAGTAAAAGTTAAGTAGAGGGAAATAAAACGATAATACAAGCAATTAATATTTTGACTAGTAACACTGTATAACAGTAAGTTTAGGAACAACAACAGATTGTCATATATTACTGTTGTTATTAATATTATTCAGTAGGAAAGGCGGAACTCTACTGCCTCTTATATTTAAAGATTTGCTAAACCTTAACATTGTAAGGATTGCAAAGACAGCCTAAAATTGCAAGTGTTTGCTAAACAGTAGATCTAAAGAAACAAAGCACCCCAATCTGAAGAGCTATCCTCAGTGAGATGGGTTATGTTAAGAAGACAAGTCATTTACAGAGTTGAGATTACACAAGCAAAACTAAATATTTCATTTGAGCTTTGGGAACATTATAATAAATATATTTCCGCAGATAGTAGTAATTACCAGGCTGAAAACATTTTGATTACCTATTGCCCCATTACCATATGTAACTTCTGATCATTCAGTGTATAATAAATAACAGTTTCCAATTTCTGAAGTATTGCAAGCTTGCCTTATTTTGACAGCTAATTAAATGCTGCCTGACACTGCTGGTGCCTATACAAATGCTTTACAGGGGTGGCAAGTTCAGCCACAATTTTATCATGGTATGACAAATGTAAAACATCAGAGAGACATATCTTTCTTTAGTTTTCATGGTGCAAAACATCTGTTTCCTTACTTTCTTGTGACCACATTGTGCTAGCTGAGAGCCCATTGGTTAATTCTTGCATGTACTGGAGCACACTGCTATTATTTAAGACACAACCAAGCCTGCTTGAGTTTTTTTCTTTTTTTTGGCTTATTACAGACATACATGAAAAAAAACCATTGATTCATGCATTCATATGAAACTCAACTTTAGCAGTATTTGAAAAAATATACATTTACATACTTAAATATACATATGCTGTATGCATACATACATATATTATGTATATATCAATTATTTATTCATTTTTTGTCTATTTGATCAAACGCAGTGTCATCTATGCTACAGTCTACCCTGTCAGCACTGTGCAGAAGATGGACAAATTTCCAGTTTCTTTACCGGCCTAACAAGCACATACACACACTTGGGTTGTTAGTAGTGAAAGCACTGCAGACATCCTGCTCTGCAGATCCCTGTGTCACATGAAAATGAACTGAAATGCATAGCAGTCATGTACAAGAAAGCTGCATCTAGAATCTTTCTCCATCAATGCATGTGGCTCTAATCAGAAGCCCTGTTTACTAGAAGACCAGGGATGTAAATCCTGAATTACTTATTTTTAACACGATATGTATGGCTTGTATAATACAATGTGAAAATTTTCAAATGTGTTCAATGTGAAGCAAGGTCTTTTGTATTGAAAACCTTACACCAGACAGGCGGTGCTTTGATGAAATAATATAATCCAATGTAAAATAATGAAATCATTCATTTATCTCCAGTGGAAACAACTGAGCATCTCCTCAATGCATTTTCTTTTCACTACACTTTTAAATGTAGTCTGTTTTATTAATGCTATATTTGTTCAAAACTGCTAATCACCTCGTCTATTACTTCTCTGGAATAGACATGGAGAAACTTTTCTGGTCACCAACAAACCACAGAATTTGGGGTGACTGACAACAATGTTAACTTAAAAAAAACTTTTTAATACACTATTTGCCCTAGAGTGGAAAATCGTTAAGTATTTTAAACTGCAGACTGCTTATATTAATTTTCCATTTTTTTCTCAAATAAACCAGAATAAACTTATTTTACATGATCCTTAAAAGTAATTTAATTAAAGAGGCAATTCACATTTCTCTTTTATACATTCTTCCTATATTGTACTAGTAAATTATAACTTTGGTGTATCTGCATTTGTTTCAATTAGTTTAGGTATAGACGCCATAGAACTAGAAGCTGTTTTGATTAGTTTACAACCTGGGAATGGAAATATACTACAGACTCCACAGGACTAGAGGCTGTTTTCATTAGCTTATAACCTGGGAAAGGAAAGCAGTATGGAGGCACGCAAAAACATCAAACACTTTTGAGAAGAATCATTCATCACAAGGACAAGATAGCCAATCAAATGTATGTAATGTCATGCCGATCCCTAAATAAAAAGCTGCCCAGGACAACATCCACCCCTTGACATTGCTGATTTTTAGTAACCTTTTTCTAAAGACTATATTCTGACCTTTCCTATTTCATTTTCTATTATACTTTTCTTCTGTTTTTATTGTTATACTTAAATAAATACCATGTTGCTTTTACATTTCAATATGTTTATCTACAGCGAATGAAATAATAAAAGGGCACCTAGTGTGGAGTGATTGCTGCTTTCCTTCCAAAAGGGTTATCAAGGCTGAAAAGTCACTCCTCAATATTTACAACAAATGTGGTTAAAGAAAGATATTGGTTGGTTGGTAATTGGCCTATAACCAGAAGGTTGAGCTTTTATTTGTGTCACGAGGACAACCATACGTTTGTTAGTGCTGGTGATATTCCCTGTGCAGAGAGTTCTATTGTGGAGTGACTAGCAATTGGGATTTTGTCTGGATAGGATCTCTCTGTATGTGTGTATAGCTCTGTCCTTTTTTGAAATATTGTGGGGTGACAGACTTTGTCTGGATAGGACCTCTATGTGCATGTGTGTTAATCTTCATAGGCAGGAGTAGATGAACCTAGTAAGTGTACCTGGAAAGTAGTGCTGGGAGGTATACTGGTTCATACCGAAAACCGTTTTTTATTTTTGTTATGATATGGATTTTTCTTATACTGCAACACCGGTTTAAATAGCCTAAACAACGTTCGGAACGTGGCGCAGCGGGAAACTGTTTAAGGGGGGATCTTTTTCACTGCTACACCGCTAAACACGCATGCAACAGAGTACATGCGTTAGTGGAGGTATTGCATGCTGAAAATGGACAGAGAACATTCCAAAACTGAAACTGTAGCAGACGATGAAGTTGAACATGATGACACAGACACGTCTGTTGTCTGGAGATACTTTGGTTTTAAAAGGTTGGATGTGGACTATTATTATTTTCAAATGTGTGAATACTGTTTCTATAGTACTGGATAATACTGCAAGCCAAGTAGCACTTGTTTTATTTTATTTTTTTCAATGCTGTGTAATATACCTGGGTACTGTGTAATAGTGTGACAATGCCAGTCCCCTACAGACTTTCTCTTCCCACATGGGAGTTTGTTGAACCAACACCATCGATAGTTATGACCAAGATGAGCTGACAAATCTCATTGAAGCCAGGGGATGGTGGAAAGTGCTCAAGTGCTTTTATTAAAAACAGTCAAAAGTAAAACCAAAAGTGTCCATTGTGCAGTGTTCAAAAAAAAAAAACAGTACCCAAATAACAAATCCATAAAACCAGTGAAACGTGGGGATAAAATCCATAATAAATAAATCCGTTGAAATAGAGGTTAAAATGCAGTCTCTCTCCTCAACTGATCGCAGCCCACCACCTACTATCTCCCCGGCTCACCCATCACTGATGTTGCCACCGGAGCCTCTGCAGCAGGAACTCCTTTCTGCTGACCCCCGTCTTGGCTGCCGCCACACTGCGCAGCCAGACCGTCCGAGGTCGGCACACCTCCTGTCTTCCTTAGCGCTCACTCAGTCAATTTGTTGGGAGGTCTTACATCTCGCTTGCCCCACTCTACACGCTTAGTCAGTGGGGCGAACCAGCCCCTGGAGCGCCTCAACCTGCGCTCCCTCACGGAGTCCCAGCTCATGCTGCCTTCTCCTTCCTGGTGTCTGGTTCGTCTCCCATGACTGCCTTTTCCCTTCTTTAACCTCCTTCTGTTCTAACTTTTCTTTTCTCCTTCCCCCTATCCTGCCGGCCCATAAATATATGTTTCCGTGGGCGCAGCGCCTTAATCACATGCCACAGGGAGTTGATGAAGCAATTGAGAACGATCTCACCCACACTTGCAGGTGCGACTTGCCCCGATTACCTCATCAACTCCCTGCAGTCGTACAATCGCCCACTGAGACTTTTTTGAAGTCGCGGACCCACTATACCACAAATAGCATTATAAATGCAAGTTGCAGTTTTATTATTTATGTATATACTGTAGCTTAGCTTGAAGCAAGGTCCATATTAATGCATTTTGCAATATGATGGTTCACTTGGTAAAGATATCATCACCAAGTTGCTCTTGTTTTATTTTTTAAATTTTTATTTGGTGAATACTGTGTAATGTACCTGGGCTTGAAGCCTTGAAGTAATAGTATTATTAGTGGAAGTTGCATTATTATTTATTTTATTGTTGTTATTTATTAGTTTAAATATTATGCAGTTTAATGATGGTAAACTTGTTTAAAAAGTCACTTTAATGTGTCAGTGGACAGAGATTGTGAACATTAACAGAAAGTGTAGTTGGTTTACAAATAATATTTATTATTTATTCCTTTTCTAAGATAGGTTCAGTGCAATACAACTTTTGACAAGCAACTCTGGATATTTTACTAAGTCTAAATGCCTCTTTGGATGGTTGAAAATATGCAGTCAAAATTATAGTTTCAGTTGTTTGCAAAATTTGTTCAATAAAAAAGTTTATATTTTGACTGCAACCGTCATGCAATGTGATTCCTGCTCTTCATTAGGGTCACCCCCTTGAAAATTATCACTTTATGGGGCCATGCAAGCCTGTATTAATACTTGTGTGCACATTAAAATGCTTTTTTTGTACAATGTACAATTCTCATGACAATGGAACTGGTTATTCTTAGCCAGTCTACTGCAATAATTGCTGTGGAAAATGTGGTTAACATCTACTCATGCATGGGAAAGAAATATCATTGAATACTGTGAAACCGGTATAATTTTGAAAAATACCGTGATATAGAATTTTGGTTAGTCTCACAAATTCCACAATAATGCACTATTTATTTACATTTCAGTGTTGCCATTTGGTCCCCTTCCACTCTACACTGCTTGAGGATTTTAATTTCAAGAAAATATATTAATCCCTCTAATAATTAATAACTTAGTTAAGCACTGAGTGTTTCAAAATCAGGCATGCATAGTTGTGTTTTACTTGCAAAGAAAAAGAAAAAAATTCAAGTTCATTTAGTTCAGAATTGTCGAGGGCTGGTGTCTACCTTGATAGTACTGGGTAGGAACAAAATCTGGGAAGAGCTCCAATCCATTACTAGGTCCATAACTGTTCACATTCAGAATCATATAGGGTCTATCTATCTATTATGTTCATTTAACCTAGAACTTGACTTGTCTCTTTGAGTGCATAGATAAAACAGACTATGAACAGCAAGGGGAAAATGTGCAGACTCAGCATTGAGAGCAACTGGCTACGGGATTCAAAATGTAGAACATTAGAAGAACAACAATACTTGAACAAAAATTGTCACAAAAAGTCAATGTAGCTCATTTGTCAAAAGACATCCATTTACTATTTAATTTAGTTTTTTCAACATTATATTACATAATTGTTAGGTTATTGATCCTTAAGTGCTTCAAACTAACAGTGAATAAGTAGTCACCAGATAAAGACAGAACTAATAATGCAGTCTTTGCTCATAATCATTTTAAGAAAACTTATAAAGAAAACAAATTCTTAATTAAATAGTTTAGATATATTCTTTCAAACATAAAATTGTCATACTTCAAATATAAAGTAGTTTTTATCACACATGTAACATTAAAAAAATCAGCGAAACAACAAAGCTGTTCATAGATTTCAGGGAGCAGAAAGAATATCACAGTCTTCTAGATCAGAGGGGAAGCTCTTGAGAGGGTGAGAAACTTTACATTTCTTGAAATGACTATCACTGATGAACTGAACTGGACATATTTTGTCTATACCAGTGGCTCTGCTGCCTCAGACATATGAGGGCAGCTTGCAACAACAACAACATTTATTTGTATAGCATATTTTCATACAAATGATGTAGCTCAAAGTGCTTTACAAGATGAAGAAAAAAGAATATAAAAATTAGGCAATACTAATTAGCAAAAAAGAAAGTCAGGTCCAGTTGCCAGGGAGGAAAGGAAAAACAAAAAAACAAAAAAAAAAAAACTCCAAAGGGTTGGGGAATAAAACAAAATCTGCTGGGGTTCCAAAGCAATGAGTCTACCCTACCCCAACTAGGCATTCTACCAAACATAAATGGGATTTCTCCTGTTCTCACTAACTTCTACTGGTGCACAGTGATGCCCATCCCCAGTGTCTAAATCACATTCTATTAAACCACCTGCTCAGATGAAGTACATAAAACAAAGTGTGTTGAAGACAGCATACAATAATACCAGCATCCAGCTACACTTCATTAAGAACACATATAAGACTTGGTGCCTTAGGAAGACAATTCAGCATAATTAAAAACCTTATCCATCCTGCACTGTATCATTCCTGACTTTTCTCGCACCAGTACCAGGAACAGTTTGTAATATATATATATATATATATATATATATATATATATATATATATAGTACAAAAGGTGCTATATTGTGCCCGACAACAGATTGGACACGGGAAGCAGGTGTAAAATAAACAAAGAACTTTTATTTTTCTTCTGCTGGAGGGCACATCTTCCCTGTAATCCCTCCAGCCACAACACAGTCCCAAACACTAAGCACGCCAGTAAAGCAAAAGCACTTCTCTCTCTTCCACCACCACTCCTACTCAGCAAGATTTGTCCACCTTCACCCGACTCTGGCCGCTGAGTGGTGGTCACTGGCTACCTTTTATTGGGTACCCGGAAGTGCTCCAGGTGGTTGATTATCGACATCCTGCTACCCTTCTGGGTAAGGCGAAACCAGTGCCCAAAAGGGGCCAGCCGCTCCTGTTGAGGCACCCCCTAGCAGCACCTGCAGAACCCCACAGAGCTGCACAGAACTCCAACCCCCATGAAGCCCTGGGGGAGTCCAAGGCACCGCTGCAACCAAGGGAGGCTGCCATCTAGCCTCCAGGTGGAGATACTGGGCTTCCCACCCTTGTCCCCCTGGCAGATGTGGTGAAGGGCCGCCCCAGCCATCCGTCACTATATATATATATATATATATATATATATAGATATATACACACACTCATACACACATATACAATAATAGTGGAGGGTACTGAATGTATGTGTGCATGTGTGTGTGGGCATACTGTATACAGTATATATGTGTGTGTGTGTATGTATGTATATATATATATATATATATATATATATATATATATATATATATATATAGATATACATATACATACTGTATATCCATAGATCTGATCACAATCTGATTATCTGGGTGGTTGCCTACCAGGTAATGCTTATGGTTGGTCGGCCAGTAGGTAAACATCTGTCTCAACCTCTCAGTTGCAAGAAGCAGATGGTGTATAATAATAGTGGGCAAATATGCATATTGCATTATTGTATTATATTATTGTCAACTAATTGGAAACTGTCCTATGTACACTATACATGTACTAATGACAATAAACTTGAATGTATAAGAATCAACTGTCATTGATTAAGTAACTTGAGTGAAAAACAGAAGCCCTGTTTACTAGAAGACCAGGGATGTAAACCCTGAATTACTTATTTTTAACATGATATGTACGGCTTGTATAATACAATGTGAAAATTTTCAAACGTGTTTTTGTAACTCATTTAGTTTAATATAAATTTGGCATAAACAAAATGGGTATGAGTTAGAAGAGAAGGGTAAATCTAATGGAAATGGAAAATATAATGCAATTTAGGTCAGAAATTTTAAATGTGTCATTGTGTTGTATAATTTCTGAATGTGTTCAAATTTTGGGAAAATCTTTACCTCTGATTTACTAAACAAATCATCTACTATAAAAAAACGAATTAACACACCAACATATTCTATTCTAAACTGAAATATTCTGATGGGGGAACTTTACATCCAAAATGGAGATCTAAGATCCATTTTTCAAAACATTTAATCCGAGGAGATGTAGTTTTTCTTGGTAAAATCAAGCACAAGATAGGGAGAAACCCATCACAGGATGTGTCCATCGCAACACACACTCCTTGAACATCCCAACTTGAGTCACCAATCAAGTACACATCCATGGGATATAGAAGGAAAACCAAACTACCAGGACAAAAACCCTCTTAAAAGTTGGAATAATACGCAAACACCACTCTCCTATACTTGAGAGGCAGCATTGGTATCAAGCATGTCATGTAAATAATAGTAAACATCCATCCCTCATGCAACCCACTTAATCCACAGCGTGCAGGCAGAAGGCACGAACTGGTCTAAAATTCAAAAGCTTGGCTACAATTAACTTTATTTTTTCTTCCGCTTTGTATATCATTTATTTCTGATTAGTTCTAATGAACTCGTTTTAAATTGATCGATTGCTCTTATATTAGAAATGTCCGATTAACTCAGCCAACATTTTAAAATTATTATTGTTAAGCAATTATGTGAATGGGACGGGGGTAAATACACTACGACCACTAAATCAAGGCAGGAGTTACTTTTGAGTTTAGTGTAGGCTACTGCATTAGTTAGGGAAAAAAAAAATACACAGTGACAAACACAAACCTCGTTAATAAGCTTGTAATGCAAACTCTTCCAAAATATCTGTGGAACTGCAGATGACCTGAGAGCCGTTTCATGCTGTACTAAAAATTGATCAAAAGACTCCTCACAAGGAATCTCTCCAGCTTCACGTTGTGCCGGCGTCTCTTCCATGCCTGTCACACCCAGCATTCACTGCGACACTGTGCATAGCATTCTGGGAGAAGTTGTTAAAGCGTTAATGTCTCACAATCAAGGGACGGTTAGCTGGAGTTTTTCCTTCGTTCCCAACACAACGATAACGAAAGAGTAAGCGTTTTTAAGACCAATATGTTGTTTCAGAAGAAGCGGCCAATATGATGGGTTATTGTACTTTTGGTATTTTGTAAATGTTTTGCAACTTAAACTTTTTAGCCCTGCATAATTTTTTGATTAACTTTGCATTGCTGCTTACTAATATTACCAATGATAGAAACTGATAGGTAATGTAAGGGGTAAATATTGATAAAAATGACTGTGGTTCTTTGTAAACATTATATATTTTACGCGTAGTTTAGATGCATTCCCTGAGTATCATTGCTTTTCAAGATGAAAAGATTAAAATATATCTGAGCGGTACTTTCGTGCTGTGTTATTAATTCTCCATTCTTTCAAAATCCTTGTATTAATAATCGAATTTATTGAAGTAAATGGAAAAGAATAGATGAGGATAACTAATATCTAAATAAGCTAATAATAAATATGTATATACATATTACAGTATCAACATTTTCTAGCTTAACCATTGCTTAAGAGAAAGCACTATTTATTACAAATTCCAAAAAAAAAACAAAAAAAAAAAAAACTGTGTCCTAAAACTAAAACCCCACATCCCTTCACAGTCCTGGATTTTTACTTATGCTCTTAGTTCACCCCACCTTAGTTTACCCCACACAGTGACCTCAAAATACAGCATATACACACATAAACGTTTATAAAATGTACATATAGTGTTACATTCAGATGCATTAGAGGGTAATTGATATGAAAGTCGGTGCTTTTTACCTATTTTAGTTACGTCTTGGAAGGGTCAGTTACCACATTTTTTTATTAAATACTTTTGTAACAATCATTAAAAAAATAACCAATAATAAAATGTAATTACATGTGCTAGTAGACTACAGTAAATACAATGAAAGATTATTTGTGCCAAAATATTTGTGCCAGTCCAACATGTTATCTATATTGCAATGCAACACATAAACATGGTGCATTTCACTTTGTCGTGGTTTCATCATGTCATAATTAAAAACATCAACCAAATGATTGAATACTTTTCATAATTGTTATGTAAGATTAAAATGCAATACAAAAGCATATCACATTTGAAATAATGTCCATAGATCATAACTTAAAGCAAAGCAAACATATTGCATTTTGCTTAGCGGCTGCTCTGATGTATTGATTTTTGATTCAGGACCACTCATTAATCATGCCAAAGTTGAATGTAATTAAATGACCAATCAGCGTTAAAAGGTGGGGGCAGGGGGCATTCCACTTCAACATATTTCTGTGTTCTGGCAGTGTCGTGGCAAAGGTATGGCACTCAGTTTTCAAAGGAAGGCACACAGGAGGACAGCAGAATCAGTTTTTATTGTGTGATGCACATACAGACTCGAATCAAGTGAAATGAGTGCCCATCGACGGGCAAACCATGCTTTTATTACAGTTCTTATCTCCCAACACATTTGGTCATACCTGACCTTTTGCTTATAATATATTGGTGGTTTCCAGGTTATTCAGATACATAAAAAATATACAGGCATAAGCCTTTTGTAGTTTTAACCCTTACAGCTCTACATCTTGCTGTGTCACACCCATCACCTGCATGTCTTCTCTCACCACATCCATAAACCTTCTCTTAGGTCTTCGTCCTTTCCTCTTGCCTGTCAGCTCTGTTCTTAGCATCCTTTTCCCAATATACCCAGCATCTCTCCTCTGCACATGTCCAAACCAATGCAATCTCACCTCTCTGACATTGTCTCCCAACCATCCAATCTGAGCCAACCCTCTAATGTACTCATTTCTAATCCCGTCCATCACACCCAATGTAAATCTTAGCATCTTTAACTCTGCCACCTCTAGCACAGTCTCCTACTTTCTGGTTAGTGCCATCATCTCTAACCCATTTAACAAAGCTGGACTCAATACTGTTCTGTATACCTTCTCTTTCACTCTTGCAGATAACCATCTGTCACTAATTACTCCTGACACTCTTCTCCGCCCATTCCACCCTGCCTGCACTCTCTTTTTCATCTCTATTCTACAATCCCCATTACTCTGTACTGTCGATCCCAAGTATTTAAACTCATCCACCTTCACCAACTCTATCCCCTGCATCCTCACCATTACACTGACCTTCCTCTCATTGCTCTCATTCTATTTCCTAGTGACCTTCATTCCTCTCCTCTCTAGAGCATATCTCCATTTCTCCAGGATGTCCTCAACCTAGCTTCCTACTCTCGCTACAGATCACAATGTAATCAGCAAACATCATAGTCCAAGGGGACTCCTGTCTAATCTCATCTGTCAATCTGTCCATCACCATTGCACATAAGAAAGGGTTCAGAGCCGATACCTGATGTAATCCCACCTCCATGTTGAATGCATCCGTCAGTCCTACCGCAGAATCACCACTGTCACATTTCTCTCGTACATATCCTGTACAACTCTTACATACTTCTCTGCCATTCCTGAATTCCTCATACCATACCACAACTCCTCTTGAGGCACCCTGTAATGTGCTTTCTCTAGGTCCACAGACACAATGCAACTCTTTCTAGCTTTCTTTTTACTTCTCCATCAACACCCTCAGAGCAAACATTGCATCTGTGGTCCTCTTTCTTGGCATGAAACCATACTGCTGCTCACTAATCATCACTTCCTTTCTTAACCTAGATTCTACTACTCTTTCCCATAACTCCATGTTGTGGCTTATCAGTTTTATCCCCCTGTAGTTACTACAGCTTCTTCTCCACTCATCAGGCATCCTCTCACTTTCCAAGATTCCATTAAACAATCTGGTTAAAAACTCCACTGCCATCTCTCCTAAACACCTTCATGCTTCCACAGGTATGTCATCTGGACCAACTGCCTTTACATTCTTCATCCTCTTCATAGCAGTCCTTACTTCCTCCTTGCTAATCCGTTGTACTTCCTAATTCACTATCTCCACATCATCCAACCTTCTGTCTCTGTCATTCTCTTCATTCATCAGCCTCTCAAAATACTGTTTCCATCTTCTCAACACACCCTCCTCGCTTGTGAGTATGTTTCCATCTTTATCCTTTATGACCCTATCCTGCTGCACATCTTTCCCAGCTTGTTCCCTCTGTCTAGCCGGTCGGTAAAGGTCCTTTTCTCCCTCCTAAGTGTCCAATCTCTCATAAAACTCATCATTAGCCTTTTCTTTAGCCTTCGCCACCTCTTACTTCACATTGCGGCTTATCTCCTTATACTCTTATCTACTTTCTGCATCTCTCTGACTATCCCACTTCTTCTTCGCCATCCTCTTTCTCTGTATACTCTCCTGTACTTCCACATTCCACCACCAGGTTTCCTTTTCCTCCTTTCTCTGTCCAAATGTTACGCTAAGCACCCTTCTAGCTGTCATCCTTAATACTTCTGCTGTAGTTGCCCAGCTGTCTGATAAGTCTTGACTGCCACCCAGTGTCTGTTTTACCTCCTCCCTAAACTCAACCTTGCAGTCTTCCTTTTTCAAATTCCACCATTTGATCCTTGGCTCTGCCCTCACTCTCCTCCTCATATTGATCTCTGTCGTCATCCTACAGACCACCATCCTTTGCTGTCTAACTACACTTTCCCCTGCCACCACTTTGCAGTCTTTAATCTCCTTCAGATTGACTCTTCTGCATAGGATATAATCTACCTGTGTGCATCTTCCTCCACTCTTGTACATCACCCTATGTTCCACTCTCTTCTTAAAATACATATTCACCACATCTGTGCCCATTCTTTTTGCAAAATCCACTATCATCTGATCTGTTTCATTCCTCTCCTTGACACCATACCAACCGATCACCTCCTCATCTCCTCTGTTCCCTTAACCAACATTTCTATTGAAATCCGCTTCAATCACCACTTTCTGTCCCTTGAGTACAGTGTCCATCATTTCATCCAGCTCACTCCAGAAATCTTCTTTCTCATCCATCGCACACCCAACTTGCAGGGCATATGCACTAACATTCATCATCACACCTCCATTTTCCTGCTTCATAATCATTACTCTGTCTGACACTCTTCACTTCTAAAACACTCTTGACATACTGCTCCTTCAGAATAACCCCTACCCCATTTCTCCTCCCATCCACACCATGATAGAACAATTTTAATCCACCTCCGATCCACATGGCCTTACTTCCCTTCCATTTAGTCTCTTGAACGCACAATATATCAACCTCTTCTCTCCATCATATCAGCTAACTCTGTCCCCCTACTAGTCATATTGCCAACATTCAAAGTTCCTACCCTCAATTCCACTCTTTTTACCTTTTTTCTCTCCTCTTTCCTCCAGACATGTCTCCCCCCTGTTCTACTCCTTCTTCGGCCAACAGTAGCCCAATTTCTGCCAGCACCCTGTTGTCTAACAGTACTGGTGGTGGTCGTTGTTAATCCGTGACTTGACCAATCCAATATGGAAATCTGTATTGTTGTCCAAATGTTGATCGGGCAAAATTTTACCCCAGATGCCCTTCCTGACGTAACCCTCCCTATTTATCAGGGCTTGGGACCAGCACAAAGAAACACTGGTTTTTGCATCCTCTGTGGCTGAGTTCTTACAGTGCTTGTACTTAATAAAATATACTTATCTCTTTATGTGCTCATGGTTCTTACTTGAATATATGTTAACTAGGGGGCTTCGCCCCCTGCTCGCTTTGCTCGCCAACCCCCATGTTTGGTTAATTGGATATACAATTTTACATGTTTTTTTTTTGTAATTGTTTCAATTTCATTATTTTCACTTTTACTTTAAAGCTTCATTAAAAACAATATTTTTTGGAGACACATTGTGACAACGCAACGTATAACTGCCCATGAGTGAATATTGTTTCTGTTTCTGTAATAAATAATCCGAGTTTTTCTGTTTGTCCCTGTGATTTATTGATTGTCATAGCAAAAGCTATTCTCACAGTAAACTGTATAAACATTTTACTACGGATTTAAATTTAACTTGCCGTTCCTTTAACTGTTGTGGGACCACAGATTCTCATAGCATATGGTCCATTATTGTGTAAATCCACGTTTTGTCCATTGAATGATGCGAATGCGAAAAGACTTTGTTGTCTGCTCTTTTTTTCAGACCTCAATTTGTCCTGGTATTTTTTCAATTACACCTGGTTCTGATGATTAATCACCTTTTGTTTGCGGTAATGCAATTGTTTCTATCTTTTCTTTGATACTGTAGTGACTGACATGATAAAGTGTCACAAAAGTTTTACCTGAACAATCGCTGACTACCTAACCTCAAACACAACTTTCTAGCACCCTCTCCAACGCCCCCCCTTACCGCATGAAATCAATACCCTGCTATCAGTCCTCCGTGCTGTACTCCGCCTTCCCTCATTTGGACCTAACAGTCACTTAAAACCAAAAAGCCCTCAACCTGGGTGGGACGCTACAATACTTTCAAATTTTACTGCTTTCATATTCTGTACCTTTGTCTGCATGTGTATTGCGCCATCGTTTGTTTGAGCCTTTAAAATTCCACTGCTTTCATAATCTCTTATCTGCCTTTTTTTCTCTCCAATGCCTTTGGGTCTCTATTCTCCGTATTGTCCTTATACGCCTTCTATGCGCTGAGAGCACATGATTTGTGTGTACTATGTGCTTTTACACGATTGATTTTGTTTTGATCGGTGTGCTCTTATATATTCCGTACTATCTATGTGGACCTTTACGGACCCCGTAGTGTCTTACGTTTGACTCTGGGGTGCAGTGCAGAATTCTCTTTTCTGTGTGCCTGTGTCGTTAATCGTTAGCTATGGGTGCGTTGTTTATCCAGGCGGGCTCATGTTTGTATATCCGTCAGTCGAGCTCGTTCGTTTTGAACCCGTGCCTGCTTTGCTTCCGCAGTTTCAGACGCACATTGTAGGTGCCTGCGTTCATTGATCTTATCCAGGTGGGCTCGTGTGTGTATCGTTGAGCTGTATTGTGTTTGAATTTGGTGTAAAGCGTTCAGCGGTTTTTACAATCCCAAGCAGCACATTATTCCTAACTTCACTCCGCAGTAGTGCCACTCACAATATGGCGGTTGTTTTATTTACTATTTCCGTTAGTTGAGCTGTACGCGCCTGCGCAGTATGTCTCATGGTCCCATCGCCGTGTACCTGCGTCCATGCCATCCGGTTTACCATTCTCGGTTAGTAATATGGATCAACAGTAGTGTAGATATATCCCTCAATAGTGGCAAGCATACAGAATGGTAAAAAGTATGTTTTAAGTCACACTGAAAAAGTTTACTGTTATGCTAAGTTGTCTAAATAATGTGTTATGCTTGCCTGTTGTTCCACTCTTGATGTGATAGTCGTAACTAACACATTAAGAAGTTTCGTAGTAGCTAGTGCTGTCATCCCCATCTACAGATATTTACAAACCCTATTTTGGTGAGTATTGGAGTGCAAAAACCCCAGGTGATGATCCACCCATTAGTATGCTGCAGCTCTTTGGGACAGTATCTCTTGAATGCATTCTAAGGATATTACTGTAGCAGCTGTAAGTTCTTCTCCTGTTGCTGCTTCTGTTACACCAGCCCTTTCCAGCAACCAGTCGACATTGATACATACATAGCCAACCTGTTAAATGAGATGGCTGATCCTCTCCCTTTTCAACACCCTCTTCAGCATCTTTAGCACTGGATGAACACACTTGTGATTGTAAGGCCTATTATCCCAACTGTTTATACCACTTGCCCCACCTTTTCACACTGATTTTTGGATTACATTCAGTTTTGGAATGATTAGTGCATAGTCTTCAATCGAAATGCAATACACTTGAAAACCTGCCAAACGAAATGCAGAATGTTTGGTTTTAGTTAAAACATACAATCTATGGACATTTCCAGTGACAGAACAAGCTGAAAATGGGCGTGTAAAGTGTGTGACAAAGAAAGCAATTTACTGTGGGATAACAGTTCTTCAGCAGCTGATTATGACAGCATGAATGGTTCTGGGTCAATAGTGAACTGTACTGAGCTGATGGATTTGCTTTGAATGTGCTTGGCAATACAGATAATTCCTTATAGAATTTTAGTCTGTTCATAAATTACAGCATGTTAGCTGTAATTTTGACTGAGCCCAATATACAGTACAGGGGGTCCTCGGATTACGACACAGTTCCGTTCCTACAACAGTGATGTAACCTGAATTTTGGTGTAAGTCGAAACACACCCTAGCCTAAGTCACTTACCTATCCTAACACATTTGCAGAATCATAATCTAGAACATAAAAACACAACTAAGCCACAGAAAAAAGAAAAGGACATAAATATACTGTACTGTAGTAACAGAAAAAATGACAAAAAATGAGCGTAAAAAACTCCTTATCTTTATTCCTTCTGATCTCTTTACAATGTCTAATTTCATGTCACATGATGGCTTTCCTCTTCTTCGAAGCATTACCATCTGAAGACTGACTTTCATTTAGGAGCCATAATAAGGGCCAAAAAGTCGGCAAACAAAGCAACACAAACAGAACACTTGTGCCGCACGCAACCAAATTAGTTTGCCAACTCCCTCACTCATACGCCGTGTTACAGCGTATTCTTCCGCTGTGCGCAACCAAGCTAGTTCACACACGTAGTCTGTAAGTACGACTCTAATGGCGTAAGCCGAAACACTCGCGTCTCAATTTTTTTATGGGAGTGAGCGTTGTAAACTCGAAACATCATATGTCGAGACGTTGCAACCCAAGGACCCCCTGTATATACATCAACACACACTAAGCCAAATTCCAAGCTGCATGTCCGTTATGATGAGCTGCTGCATTTCTTGGCACTTCCTGTATGTCAAAATGTAATTCAAACACCTGAAGTTGGAATGTGCTGGTCAACAAAGCCTTTACAGTATGAACAGAAAAATCATGAGTGTGTAACATTTCAGTTTATTTCTCAGGTGTCTGCATTTTGTTGAAAGTAATACACCTGCCACTTCGCACAGGAGAAATCCTTTTTGAAAATAAAATGAGAGACTGACTAGGTCAGCATACAATATCAGCTTATTGTTACTGACCATGCACTTTTGCTTTAAAAGGTCGTTTAACAATGAAGTGAGTTGGCAATGTCGCTACTGACTACAGGTAGCTAGTTGAAGAGAATCTTCCTGCTGGTGAAAAACTAAACCTACTATACAATACCTGATATTTGTGAAAATAATCCGGTGGCAGAATTATGCTTTAAAATATTTGTCTCCTTCTTTTCAATCCCGCTGTCTCTCTCTCAAAATAGATAGTTGAAATATCATACTATTTTTGTTCTTAAAATCAGCCATGTCATACATATTGCATATATATAGTATTGTTGCAATAGGCTGGCGCCATGCCCAGGAATTTTTCCTGCCTTGCATCCAAAGCTGCTGGGATAGGCTCCAGGTTTCCTGCGATCCTGCTTCAGGTTAGCAAGTTTTTATATCAATATGGCTGGTAGAAAATAACAAAACCCAATATGGGAGATTTTTTAATACAATATTGAAGACATTAATTATAAGTACATTGTCTTGTAGCAGTATATGTTGTGTGCTGTAGACATTTAGAGAAGAAAAGCCCTCAAACCTTAAAATTCACCTAAATTTCATCACAAATTGGCCCATTGTGGGCAATAAAAGGAAAAGGTGAAACATGCCAACAGTCAGTGCACATGACTTAGAAAATATTTTAAAAATTATAGATTGTATAAAATTGTTCATATTCAGTATCTGATTTTGATTATGCTTGTTTTTAACAGCCAAAAACAAAACCAGATAGTAAACCATGTAGTGCAGTAAGCTTTTAAACTCATATTATATCCAGTCCCATTAAGTGTACAGATCTGTCTGATTGTGACACAAAACTAAACTCCATAGTAGCTCATTAACCATACCATAATTACTAAAACTAAAACTGAAACTAATGTATATGAAAATAAAATACAAATGTCTTTGTGAAATAAAAACTAAATTAAAATTAAAAATACATGATGAAAGAAAACTAAACTGAATTTCCAAGTAAGATCAGAAATAATACGGAAATAAAAACTAGTATAAAAAGACAAAACTGCAATAACTTTGGTGCATATTATACAGCCATTAGGTAGTTTATGCAATAACATAAATACTGTTAGTTCAGTCTATGCTAACTGTGCGACTCTTACATAATTTCTTTCCTTTCCATTTACAGTGGGTACGGAAAGTATTCAGACCCCCTTCAATTTTTCACTCTTTGTCATATTGCAGCCATTTGCTAAAATCATTTAAATTAATTTTTTCCTTCATTAATGTACACACAGCACCCCATATTGACAGACAAAAAAAAGAATTTTTGAAATTATTGCAGATTTATTAAAAAAGAAAAACTGAAATATCATATGGTCCTAAGTATTCAGACCCTTTGCTCAATATTTAGTAGAAGCACCCTTTTGAGCTAATACAGCCATGAGTCTTCTTGGGGAAGATGCAACAAGTTTTTCACACCTGGATTTGGGGATCCTCTGCCATTCCTCCTTGCAGATCCTCTCCAGTTCTGTCAGGTTGGATGGTAAACGTTGGTGGACAGCCATTTTTAGGTCTCTCCAGAGATGCTCAATTGGGTTTAAGTCAGGGCTCTGGCTGGGCCATTCAAGAACAGTCACAGAGTTGTTGTGAAGCCACTCCTTCGTTATTTTAGCTGTGTGCTTAGGGTCATTGTCTTGTTGGAAGGTAAACCTTCGGCCCAGTCTGAGGTCCTTAGCACTCTGGGGAAGGTTTTTGTCCAGGATATCCCTGTACTTGGCCGCATTCATCTTTCCTTCGATTGCAACCAGTCGTCCTGTCCCTGCAGCTGAAAAACACCCCCACAGCATGATGCTGCCACCACCATGCTTCACTGTGGGGACTGTATTGGACAAGTGATGAGCAGTGCCTGGTTGTCTCCACACATACCTCAGTGCAAGACACATGACAGCCCGCATGGAGATTGCTAAAAGACACCTGAAGGACTCTGAGATGATGAGAAATAAGATTCTCTGCTCTGATGAGACCAAGTTAGAACTTTTTGGCCTTAATTCTAAGCGGTA
Source organism: Erpetoichthys calabaricus (assembly GCF_900747795.2). Taxonomy (NCBI): domain Eukaryota; kingdom Metazoa; phylum Chordata; class Cladistia; order Polypteriformes; family Polypteridae; genus Erpetoichthys; species Erpetoichthys calabaricus. The sequence continues at coordinate 316,030,367 of NC_041394.2, read as the reverse complement.
TGTGTGGAGACAACCAGGCACTGCTCATCACTTGTCCAATACAGTCCCCACAGTGAAGCATGGTGGTGACAGCATCATGCTGTGGGGGTGTTTTTCAGCTGCAGGGACAGGACGACTGGTTGCAATCGAGGGAAAGATGAATGCAGCCAAGTACAGGGATATCCTGGACAAAAACCTTCTCCAGAGTGCTAAGGACCTCAGACTGGGCCGAAGATTTACCTTCCAACAAGACAATGACCCTAAGCACACAGCTAAAATAACGAAGGAGTGGCTTCACAACAGCTCTGTGACTGTTCTTGAATGGCCCAGCCAGAGCCCTGACTTAAACCCAATTGAGCATCTCTGGAGAGACCTAAAAATGGCTGTCCACCAACGTTTACCATCCAACCTGACAGAACTGGAGAGGATCTGCAAGAAGGAATGGCAGAGGATCCCCAAATCCAGGTGTGAAAAACTTGTTGCATCTTTCCCAAGAAGACTCATGGCTGTATTAGCTCAAAAGGGTGCTTCTACTAAATACTGAGCAAAGGGTCTGAATACTTAGGACCATGTGATATTTCAGTTTTTCTTTTTTAATAAATCTGCAACAATTTCAAAAATTCTTTTTTTTGTCTCTCAATAACAATATGACAAAGAGTGAAAAATTGAAGGGGGTCTGAATACTTTCCGTACCCACTGTATATTCCAGATAGGTGCCCTTTTCTTTGTTTGTGTTTCAATAGGAAAGCTTGGTCGTGTGCCCCCAGAGTTTTGACTAACTGGTACTGGGGATCCAAGCGGCTGTCATACGAGTAAAAGATGAAAATGTATAAAATATACAAGTTGAAGTGATCTCTCTCAAGGTAAAATTAAAACAATAAAAGCCATAGTTGAATTTGCACAGAATGTTCTCCATTTCAATACTGAGAAGTTTGAAATTTTCAAATTTCAGTGGAACATTTTAAAATTTGAAAACTTTATATGGTGCCGTTTGTTTAAGATATTTCAACAAATATTAAACTGTTGTGACAAATTTCCTTGAAAAATAAGTGTTCCACATTTCCTCAAAATTGGACCACTGGTGGCCGAGTGATCCGTACAGACAAGTAGACAGACATAGCTATTTCAATAGGTGATTCGCGCATTATGAAAATGATTAATTAAATTACATTTATTTCTCTGGCTGCTCTGCTCAATAACCTCAGGGAATTGAAGATTTATTTATTTGATGTGTATATACCTCCACACATTTATTCATTCATGTAGTGTGTGATGTCAGTGTGTAATGTTATGAAGTTTCAGAGTTTTCTATTTCAGTTTTTATTTGCATTTTGAAAAGAGGTGGAACCTAGATAATAACTGTTTTCATTGAAAGAAAATTTAAATATTAAGCAAACTCCTGGAAAGAGTAGGTGAGGGTTGTAGATAATGTAATTTGTGCCTGTCATATACCTCACTCTTTCCTGCCATTTGTAATTAAGGTTTTTTTGGATCCTTTAGGTGGACAGATATCAGCATGAGATTTGATGTTTTTTGTAATTCTGTTGATTGGTAGGTTCTAAAGGCAGAAACCTGAAGGACATGAATATATAGTCATCAAGCAAAATGTTTCCTCATTATGTAGCCAAAACACAAGAACTGTGGGACCAGACAGAGAGAGAATCAGATTATGTTAAAAAAAAATAATAAACTTTGGCACCTCAATTATGGGTTAGTTGCATTTTAAGTTTTTTGACCACATTGTTATGCTTTAAGCCTCCCATTTTACTTCATCATAAGGGTGTTCTATTGAATGGAATATAGGTGAAGGCTAATGAGTTAAACTAGTCATTGCCATGTTTGTAGAAACAGCTTAAGATGATGAATGCCTTATGACATGGCACACTACCCTGCCCAAAAAAGGTTACAATGAGGCTATAAAGGGATGCGTATGGTTAGCAATAGTGCTTAGTAGTGAATAGCGGCCCCTGTGGATTTCACTTCACTGTGAGTACAGTGAAATCACAGAAATCTTCTGGAACTTCACTGAACCCCGTGAAATGCATGGAAGTCAATGGGGAGAGAGGAACTAATTTTGAGTGGATTATAATGGTTCAGTGGTGTTTTAATTGTCCCTGAGGACTATGGAAGTGTCTGCTAACTATGGTAGACCAAATATTGTGACCAAAAATGTGATCTGAGCTGTGAGGCAGTAGTGCTAACCACTGTGCCACAGTTTCTCAAACAACAAAAGACACTGATGGAAGGATGGCCACAAACAATATATATCATAGCGCTCACAGAGTTCCAGTCCTGGGACACACATTAGCCATGCAACAAAGCAGCAGCCTGTAGCAGGAACATCTGTTTTGTTTACAAACTCTGTACAGATGCTTTGCACTTTTTTCTTCCATGCAGAAGATAAAAAAAAACCTTGTATGTAGTAATAATAATAATAATAATAACAATATTATTATTATTTCATAGGTTTTTTTGTGTTTTCTTTCTGTGGGAGATGGCAAGGGAGGACTTCTTTAAGACTTGTTTTGGATTATAGGTCTAGCACATGGCTAGTTATGCATGCAAATTAGCCATGCAGCCTATGCTGCCAGTGCACAAGGATCAGTGTTATACACTGCTCAGAAAAATTAAGGGAACACTTAAACATCAGAATCATCACAGTCTGACACCAAGGCAGATAAGCCTCAGGGATATCAATCTGTCCAGTTAGGGAGCATAAGTGATTGCAAATCAACTTCACCTGCTTTGGTGCAAATGAAATGACATCAGGTGCACTGGAGAGGCAACAGCAAGACAACCCTCAAAATTGGAATGGTTTTGTAGATGGTAGCTACAGACAATTGCTCTCTCCTTATCCTTCCTGAGTGATTCTTCTCTAGTTTTGTGTTTTGCTAGTATATTAGTCACTAATGGTAGCATGAGGTGGTACCTGCAACTGATTCAGGTTGCACAGGTAGCACAGTTCCTCCAAAATGGCACATCCATACTTTCTGTCGCAAGAAGGTTTGCTGTGTCTCCCAGCACAGTCTCAAAAGCATGGAGGAGATACCAGGAGATGGGCAATTACACAAGAACAGCTGGATAGGGCCGCAGAAGTTCATCAACCGAGCAGTAGGACCAGCATCTGCTTCTTTGAGTGAGGAGGAACAGGAGGAGTACTGCTAGAGCCCTACAAAATGACCTCCAGCTGGCTATTGGTGTACATGTTTCTGACCAAACTGTCAGAAACAAACCCCATGAGAGTGGCATGAGGGCCTCATTTGGGACCTATGCTCACAGCGTATCACCATGCAGCTTGATTGGCATTCGCCAGAGAATACCACAGTTGGTATCTCCGCCATTGGTGCCCCATTCACTTTACAGGTGAAAGCAAATTGACACTGCACACATGTGACAGACATGAAAGAGTCTGGAGATGCCATGATGAGTGTTATTCAGCCAGAACAATCATCCAGTATGACCAGTTTGCAGTTGCTCAGTGATGGTCTTTGGAAGCATATCCTTGGAGGATCACACAGACCTTCCACATGTGTAGGTAATGGTACCCACCCTGACTGCTGGTGCTTTGAGTCCTGGGTTTCTCCTGGTGCAGGACAATTTGTCGAGAGTGTGTAGGCAGTTCCTGGATAACAAAGGCAATGATGCCGTTATTGGCCTGCATGTTCCCTAATTCAGTTCAGTTGAGAACCTCTGGGGCATTATGTAGCAGTGCATCCAATACCAAGTGATGCCATAGACTGTCCAGGACCTCACTGATGCCCTGATCCAGGTCTGAGAGAAGATGCCCCAGTATACATTCCGCCGTCTTATCAGGAGCATGCCCAGATGTTATCGGGAGTGCATACAGGCATGTGGGGGCCATACACACTACTGAAATTCATGCAAGTTGGATCAGTCTGTGATTTTAATTTTTGACTTTGATTTTCAGTGTGATGTTGAATCCAGCCCTCAAAGGTTTGGTGATTTTGGTTTCTATTTACTCTATTTACATCATTTTGTTGTCAACAAATTACACAGTATTACTCTGTAAAGATTTTCCACTTGAGTATTTTGTTCATTGAGATACAATGTAAGATTTAAGTGTTCCCTTAATTTTTTGAGCAGTGTATATCCAGTGGCATTACTCATAATATTCACATTGTATTCAGCTAATGTACCCCTCAAGTGCAAAAGAAGGCTACAGTACTGATTGGGTGGTGACATCAGCTACATCTTTCTGATATCCTGAACGTGTCTGGTCATTCTGATTTATTACCAAGAACTGCTGCTCACTGGATGTTTTTTGCTATTCAGACCCATCTTTGTAAACTCTACACACTTCAGTATGTGAAAATCCAAGGTGGGCAGCTGTTTCTGAGATTCAGGAAGCACTGTGTTGCACACCAACAACCATACCATGGTCCAAGATAAGTAACATTTTCTTCATTGTAATGTTTGGTTGAAAAACAGTTAAACTGCTTGTCTATGTCTGCATTTTCTGTATATTAAATTGCATCCTCTTTATTGAGTGTTTGGAGCAGAAAGCAATTTGCATTAACAAGCAGTTGTTCTTAATAAAGTGGCCATCAGGTGTATTCAGCTATTGCTAATTGACTGAAAAGATACAATTTAAAACAAGTTATTTTATTTACTCTTCTGATTAAATATTTAAATACTAACACTATTTTAGCCTTGACTGGTCTGAAAGGTAAGCCGGAGGTAGTGTGACAATAAGGATTTTATTAAAACACAGTGTTTACAGTTACTTTAGGGCAACAGAGGCCAATGCCTTTACCGGATAATCAAATCTTCCAAGTCCCACACTGGGCATAGATCCATGATTCGGAATATGCAGGGGGAGTTTCAAGGGCTCTAAGACTGCTTCTTCCTTCAGTTTGCTCACTGCTACAGGTTAGGTCAGGTGAAGTTGGGCAGCATTCACTGGTACAGCTTGTTTCCACACCCACTCGGGACCCTGGCTGGCAACTCCCCCAGGCAGACACACAGTCCAGTCCCACCCTCCCATTTATCTGCTGCAGCCAGGTGTTACGAGGGTGTCCTCTTGGCCTGGTCCAGCCACTCAGGTCCTACAATAATGAGGATCCTCTGAGCTGATCACCCTCTGGGAATTGCAGCACATGTCCATAGCGCCATAACTGACGCTCCCTAACAATGCAGGTAATACGCCTCATTCAGGACTCTGTGAGCAGCCGCTCATTCAACACAAAGTCAAACCAGCGGTACCCAAGGATTGTCTGAAAAACCACAGTAACGATGGAGTCCAGTCACAGTCTCAGGTCCCTGAATAATGTTCATGTTTCACAACCATATACCAAAACAGGAAGCACCAGGACTCTAAAGACTTAGACCTTCATCCTCTTGTAAAGATATCAAGAGCGCCACACAACTCTTTCCAGCAACCTCATGACCTCACTATACTTTCCCAATCTGTCAACTGACTTCATGGGAAGAGTCACCAGAGACATGAATGTTGCTGGCGTGGTAAGTAAACCTCTCAAAACCATTGACATTCTCTTCACAGACAGACACACTGCCAATAGCTGTGCCCAAGAGGTCATTAAAGGCGTGGATCTTGTTTTTTATCCAGGACATTCACAAGCCTAGACACTACTCCTCCTGCCCAATATCCAGTCCATGCAAACACTGAACAGGGCAGGAGTAAGAACACTGACAAACTCCAGAATCAACTGGGAACAACACAGAGTTTCTGCCTCCACTATGCACAGCACTCACAATTCCAGTGTACAGACCAGCCATGACATCCAGAAACTTTGGGGGGACCCTGCAACAGGGCAGCTCGATCAACTTAGTTGAATGCTTTACGAAAATCGACAAAGGCTGCAAAGAAACACTGACTGTATTCACATTTGCACTCTTCAGAACACTCAGTACCAGGATGGGGTCGATGGTAGACTTCTTAGGTGTAAAACCTGACTGCTCCAGTTGCTGGTTGGTGAGCAAGTGATCACAGATCCTATTGAGGATGACCCTAGCAAGGACCTTACCCGGCACCGAGAGCAGTGTTATTCCCCTGTAGTTGCAACAATCCAGGCGATCACTCTTCCCTTTCCAGATAGGGACGACAAGTCCTGTTTTCCAGTCAGTTGGGATGACACTCATCTCCCAAATGGAAGCAAAGATTGCTTGCAATACCAGGAGGACATCACAGATCCCTACAGCCTTCCCTGCCCTCAGCTGGTTCACCACCTGTGCAATCTCGGCGAGACTGTGTGGTTCACAGCTAATTGGAGGATCAACCTCAAGAACCATGGACCCAGAAATGTACAACGACCTAGCCAGAGACTTGGCTTTAAACAGCTGCTCAAAGTAGCCAGCCCAGCAGGTCAAAACTGCAGCGTCATCCATAAGGACCGTTCCATCAACTGCCATGATTGTGACTTTCCGAGGAATAGATTTGGTTGAGCAAAATGCTTTGATTCCTCTGTAACAAGGATGTTGGTCACCAAACCATAGATGGTTCACAAACACCTCCTTATCTGCCCTCAGAGCCATCCTTCTCAGTTCCTGGTACAGACCAGAGTTGTCATCAAGCTAACTGATGCAGATAATTGAATATCCCATCAGTCACTCCGGCCTTGCATTCTATTTTTGCAGGGTATTCTCCAGCTATAAAATAAGATGGTTCAAAAAGCAAATTAAGTTTGGAAAACTTTGATCCTGGAAAGCTGCAGTGCTTATTCATGCAGCCAGATTTTTCTCCAGGGACTAGTTTTGAACTCCTTGCTTAAACAATTGTTTTGGACCCTCATTAGGCCTGTAGTGAATTTTAAAGCAATCCAGAAACTTTAAATGATGTTGATAAAACGTTTTTCATAAATCAAAGAAATTTTTGTTCATCTACACAAACTAGAATAATGCTATCTTTCTTATAGCTATAGCACTATTTAGTGTGTTACCAATATTCACTATATCATCTGTGAAGGACTGCTTACCGAATTCACTCTCAAATGTTCTACCATCTTACAGCATGCCTTAAAATATGTTGTGAAATAAATTAATATACTGTATACAGAATTGTAATGGTTCATGTTTCTCTTTTTGAGGCTGTAAGCAGGGATTCCTTCATAAACACTTTTTTTTTTTAATTCTCCAAGCAGGAAAATGGTACAGTGAGACGAACCAGAGTTCCGCAAAGGAAAACAGTTTACTGTATTGTATAATCTCTCAATTTGTGTACCATGGCTTGTTTCAAAGTACTATGCAGCAAAACATTTCCTAGAGTTTTTCCACACCCAGCCTGTAAATGAGTCTTTGCTAAATCTCTGTTTACAAAGCAAAGGGGAAAAGGTGGTGGGATGGCACATAGCTCTGGAAGCCACATGTGCTGTTAAACAAAGTACAAAATATGCCTAAGGAAATTTGTCTCCTAATTTTTATCCATCATGTTTATTTCATATAACAACTCTCAAAGAGCAAATCATCATAAGGCACTTTACAAAACAAACTGATTTCTCTATGTTAATAGTGAGATTAAATTACATTACTGTCAACGTGTCAAAAAAAAAGTGTTATGCCTTCAGTTCACCCCCTAAATATACATCTTAAATTGTTAGATACAGTATGTTGTTTTTGTGCATTCCAGATACTATATATTCAAATGGCCCTTGCCACTGAAAACGGCAAGGGTCCTAAGGGTCCTATTGGGTTTTTTTAATTTTAGATTACAAACTATAGGTTTTTTAGGTGCTCACTCAGCAGGCAAAGAGTTGCTTGGGGCACAAAGTGGCACAACTCACATAGATACCCGATTAAAAAATGGTGCAATGGCATAAGGGACTGGTAGCAAATGAGCGTGACAAATGGCTAATGGGAGTCCTGCTGCCTTAAACAGGTAAATTGATGCCTCAAAGGGAATATGGGCCACACTTGCCCCCTTAACATTAAAAAAAAGGGGTTTGCAATGCAGTGAGATCGGATTGCCACCAGAAGGCACTGTTACAAAAGTACCTTAATATAGTAGTAGAAGAAGAGTGTCAGGTTTTAGATTTCCTGAGCACATATTTTTGTTGCTAGGAAAGTGGATCTTCTACATTGAATCAATTGTGGAGATCTTTAATTGTATGGTTCAATTATTTTTTTTTTCTTGCAACTGTTCTGTATAATTATCATTCCCTTTCATCTTACAAAATGAAGTCATTTTTGTTGAGAGCTTGTTGGCTAGTGAATTTATTTTGGGTGAGAAATGGGTTGCTACTTTCTGTTAAAACACATTCAAAAAGTCTGAAAGTGAACACAGTTCAAGATATCTGCATAAGCTCCAGTTTCTTTTACCAATTAATAATGCTAATAATATTTTTAAATGTTTTTATTAATCTCCTGGATACTATATCTATCTCAACAGAATTTTAACATGTAGGGCAGGGGTGTCGAACTCCAGTCCTGGAGGGCCACAGTGGCTGCAGGTTTTCATTCTAGCCATCTTCTTCATTAGTGACCAGTTTTTGCTGCTAATTAACTTCTTTTGCCTTTGTCTTAATTAACTTGACTTAGACCCCTTAGTTCTTTCTTTTTCTTTAATGAGGAGCCAAACAATAATGAGACACAAAACAAGCTGCCACATCACCAGCTAACCACATTATTTGAGCATAAAGAAAGGTGAAGGTCTCAGTAAGGCTGATCTCTGAGGTCACCAAAACATCTTGACGGTGTTCTTAGAAAAAAAAGAAAATCAGTTTTGAAAATGTCTGCTATGTCAGAATGGGAGCAGCAACAAGCTGTGGAATTAAGTAATTGGTTTAATTAACAGCAAGAATTGGCTTCTCATTAAGGAACTGGTTGGAGTGAAATTGGCAGGAGTTTGAAGCCCCAGTTCAGCTGGTCATCTGTTGGCTCGTTTCACATCTCATTTCTGTTTGGCTGCCATTTAATGAAGAAGTGAATCAATTCAAAGGACTGAATTCTTAAAAACAGGGCTATTAAAATGAAGGGAAAACAAGTTAATTAGCAGTGAAAACTGGTCACTGATTAGGAAAAGGGTTAGAATGAAAACCAGCAGCCACTGCGGCCCTCCAGGCCCAGAGTTCGACACCTGTGATGTAGGGGTTTGAATATGCAGCAGAATTTCTAGCTGTCTGAACTAGTACCTGTTTTTGTTCAGTAGCTGATTACCCATTTATTTATTTTAAACTCTGGTAAGGAAGCGTGTTTTTTTTAAAAAACGGTGACTAGAGTTATGGTGGCTGTTTGTAGGGCTGGATGGAGATTAACATCATACCCAGGATGAAGCAATTGTAGGTTTAGGGCCTTGCTCAAGGGGCCAACAGAGTAGGGTCACTTGTGATGTTTACGGAATTTGAACCAGCAACCTTCAGATTGCCAGTGCAGATCCCTAGCCTCAGAGCCACCACTCTAACAGCATATGCTCCCAACCTCTCTAAAGAAGATGTATGCAATACTGACTCAGAAAGCTAGATCCCAGTTTTAGTTTTTTTTTTAGCTTGATCTGTAAGAAGAAACTTCTAAAGACATGCAGTAAGATCAAAATGAGACTAATTTGCCTAGATAACATCTGTGCTAATTCCACATTTCATTGCAGTAACAATATTAAGAGAAACTCAAAAATTCATCCATCCATTTGTTTATTTTAATCAAAATTTACAACTCCTGATACAAGTGCTTTTAATATTATTTTACATATACAGTGTACATTCAAAATTACTACAAAAAAATTAACTTCTGCATAAAAATAAGCAATATTACATTTCAGTTTTATTTATGTTCTAAACCATTTATATTAATCTACTGTATAAATAAATGTATTTATACATACAATAAAAATATATTTTTATCAAATGGTCACTTCTGAAATAATTTAACGACAATAAGTTCAAGAAATTTAACATGATTCATAAACAGAAAAACATTACAAGAAATGTAAATCGAAATAAGACATTGTCAAGAAAATGCATTATTTAAATGAACATTTAAAGCCAAGTGTGTGCAGTACTGTTGATTTCAGAGTCCTGTATTAAGTGAAAACGGATTTAACTCAATGCATTGTAAAATTATTTTCCAGTATTGTCTATCCAAATTAATATTTCACCTCATTATGATAAAATAAATGCCAACTAAGAACAAAATGTCAGCCCAGTGAGGCTCTATAGGAAAAAGGAACAATTACAAATATACCCTAATATTTTCTAAATGAGAAAAACTCCTGGTTTTGGACTGTGGTTAAGGCAGCAAGCAGTGAAAAAAGGTCTAGCTTTTCTTGATCCTGAGTGCCAGTGGCAACTCCACTAATTTATGAAATTAAATACTGTATAGAATTTCCTTCTTACTCCACCCAACTACCCAAACAGTCATCCCCCTGGTTTTCCTTAATAGTCATGGTTTGGGGAGCTCTGTCCCATCTTGGATATAAAAAGGCACTCTGAAATGCACCAATTTACAATATTTTAAAATTATACATACATAACATACATACAGTACCATACTTACGTGCTTTCACTTTTATCTGGCCTGCCCAGTCATTTTCTTAATATATTAATACATTAGTATTGTACAGAATTTGTAGCACAACTTTTTTTAATGCAAGATTTAAGTTACATTTTTAAATACTTTGAGACAAAAGCAGCACCCTAATACTGAATTTTAAAAATTATGAACAGACAAAAGGACACCAACAAAAATAAAAATATGACAAGGCACTTTGAGTGGTATTAGCTTTACATACATACAATTGTCTTTAAATATACTGTACATAAAAACCTAACACACATTTTACAAAGACTGAAGAAGGTATATAATGCTCCTTAAAGATAAATATAAAAAAATGAGGTAGCAAGAGACAAAAAATGTTTTTTTTGTAATGCCGAGGTCTTAAAAAAGGAAAAAAAAGCTGTGCTTTGCTTATTTTCAGTTTCATGAATAATAATTTCTGCATCTGTCTTTCAACATCCAGTCACACTCCTAATAGCACTAGGGCACACATTTAACTCACTTTGCTTTCTCCCTCCTTTTGTAGCGGAGGAAGGTGAGCTTGGTAAGCCTCTTAAAATTAATGTTCAACTTTTAAATTAAATTGACTCTACGTCTCATCATACTGAAACCCATTTTCGGAGCAAGTTTCAAAATATTCATCAGATGCAATTTCTGTTTCAGAATCTGAGCTGGTGAAAAAGCAGATTTGGCGAGGAGAAGAACCAGGTCCCTTCTGATTTGGGGACGTGTGCTTAGGCTGGAGGGCAGGAGGAGTAGGAATGTCCCAGTACCACTGGTCCAGCTCTACAGAGGACATCTGGTGGTATGTGCCCAGGCTAAGGGGAGATGTCTGCATGTTCAGTGTAGGAGGTAGGCTCATACATTTTCTCAAAACAGATTGGCTGAAAGGAAAAAAAAATACCAGTTTAGCTGAACAATTCCCATTACAGAAAGATGAATAAAAACAAATAATAATTGGTTTTCAAGTTAGCTCAAGAGACACATTAGTTTTAAATATAAAATTCAAATCCCTTAGTTTTTGTAAAGGAATGCCAAATTGATAAATGGCTATTTGGGGAAAGGGTATTGCGAGAATGGCACAGGGCAGTGTAAAGTCTCAACAAAAAATATTCAGAGGACAGACCCATAATGACAGAGTAACTATGCATGAAAAGTGTGGGAGATCAGAGGCTACTATGAGGAGGTGGGCCCAAATCGAGCTGGCATTCTAAAAACAACAAGGCAGTTTCAACATTAGATGAAGCATTGAATAATGTCTTCTCAGAACAGGAAACTAGAGGTAATGCAACCCATGAGTGGTAAAGTTTTTCATTACTCTACTAAGAGTCAGAGAATGACAGATGGAGAATCTAGTGGCTGTCAAGTGGAAGTACATGGTCACTAAGTACAACACCTGGAGTGACTGTTGCTAGATTGTCCATGTAAGGTCTAGCTGAGGGATAATGGGTGCAGGCCAGTTTGGGACAGAGGGGCTATATTGATTGTTTTAGGAAGTGAACATCACTGTATACATCACAAATCCAATCCAAAGGATTGGATGCCAAGTTGCTTTCCCGTAGGAATGATAATGCCATTAGACCATGGAAGTGATCCTGAAGCTTGGTCAGCAGCAACCCTACTGTATGTTATACCTTACTATAAGTGCATTGTTTAATGTAGGTGTAGGGTATTATGTAATCTTAAAAACAACTGCTATGTATTAATTTTGGGCAGTGCTTTGCTATACAGTGCTCAACATAAAAGCACCAGTAAACTAAAAGAGGATTCATTTGTTTACTGATCATTCTACTCCTAGACACATTAGCTTAACACAATGCAAAATACTACCAAATAGGAAAATAACAGATGATCAAAACTAGAAAAACTTATCACATAAAAAAGAATGACACAAATTCAGGTATTCTAGTTGACATCACAAAAATCATAATAAGAAAAGAAAAAAAAAAAATCTACCTTTGCTCCTCTGATCCAATTCTCTTTTTGGCATGTTGGTATAAGGAAGAGCCAATTTGTCTCATCAGAGCTTGTAACCACCGAACATCGTCTGGAAAATCAGGAAGCCATTCTACCATTCTAGCAAAACACAAATGTCCACATGCAATTTCAGTATTACAGATTAAATTGAATCTGGTGGTTTAATTAAATATTAAAATGCAAGTGATTGGCACTTCCAGCATTTACTGGCTAGTACTTGGAGAGGCTAGGTTGACACCGTAACCTTTTCAGTGAGTCAACAGATAAACCCAGTTTGCAACTCCATTGCAAGAAAGCACAGGTTTTACAGTAGTATTGGAAAGGTTGTTCAAAGACATGTGCAAAATGGCCAGCAATACATTTTACACTGAAAAGCTAATTTAAAAAGGTAGGATGGATTAACATTCTTTCAGTGTGTTCAGAGATGTACTTGTGTAAAAAGTTTATTCTTTGTCACAGGCCATGAGCTTACATTTTACAAGAATCATCTGAAATGATGACAAGTCTGTATGTAAAATGAAAGCACCACTAATTCAATGTATCCTTGAAATGCACTTACCTTAGTGCAAAAGAGTAAGCAGACTCGAATGGAAGAGTATAAGGGAGCAACATATATGATGCTACTCGCATTGGAAGTAGGTTGGTCAGTTGGGCATAGAGTCCACTTTTTTCCTTGCATGCTTCAAAAAATGCTAGGAAAATAAAAAAACAAATATTAAGCAGGTTCATTAATTTTTTATTTTTTATTTAGTATACAGTTTCCTGTATTTTGAAGAAAAGGTGTATGTGTGACATCATTCTAGGAAAAGCTGCCATTTTTGATGTTAGAATACTGAATATCACAACATAGTATTTAAAGGAAAGCATTCTTGCATTTCCGATTAGAAAAGTAAACAAATTGTAAGATATATAGAATTAGTTCAGTCCAAGGCCCAACTTGAGTACTGAGCTGCATGCACAGACATGGACCTAGCCAACATTGACCAGGGCCATCTTCACTATCATAGTATTCTCCTCAACTCCACCCTAACTAGACTTTTTATAAGAAGGGAACAGATTTTTGGTTTTCTGTTAATTGAATGTGAAAATGGATTTCCCTATTATGCCTGTAATACTTCTCAGAATATTACTTTGTAAACAGTACTTTCCCCAAATATGAAATCTCAATTCAATTTAACCAGCTTAGGCTCTAAAAAGCATTTCATCATGTTGATCACTACAAGGCACATGCAGTGGAATCACCCTTTGCCTTTCTTTTAAGTATACATATATGTATGTATCTACACAATTATAGTACTCAATAGATTTCCTTCTAAAAATATTTAGTAAATTACAGCTCCACAAAAGGTCAATAGGAATAGACTGTCAGTGTTTCAGGTTCAGCTGGCTACCTTTTTGAAGTCTTGGTGGTAGATTCTCAATGAGACAATCGTCCTTGGTCCAGTGCTGTGGGCGCAGAAGATGGAGGATACTCAGCATTCTGTTTTTGATTCGGTCTTCTTTCAGTCTATTTGATGACATGTTGCTCACTTTATCTCTACCAGGGCAACATGTAGCTGTTGGATGTTGAACGTCTGATATAGGCCTTGCAAGTGTAGGGTTGTGCTGTTTCAAAAGATCTATTAAAAAAAAAAAAAAAAATGCAATATAAGCCAAACAGAATATTAGACCCAGGAATGTAAACAAGGTTCTTTATGTATGGTATAGTTGAAAACTGACATTGCCATATTACCCAATTATTAGTTGCTAACCCTAGTAATCTTTTTGTCATCTTACTCTACATTCATTCCTCAAGTCAAGTATAATGAAATTCCTACTTGCATTTCTCAGATACACACACTCTTTTATTTTATATATAACACACACAAGCCACAGTACCTGTCAAAGCAAGATTATAGAAAAATATTTTGATAGATAGATCTGCGGTGGGTTGGCACCCTGCCCGGGATTGGTTCCTGCCTTGTGCCCTGTGTTGGCTGGAATTGGCTCCAGCAGACCCCCGTGACACTGTGTTCGGATTCAGCGGGTTGGAAAATGGATGGATGGATGGATAGATAGATAGATACATACTTTATTAATCCCAAGGGGAAATTCACATACTCCAGGAGCACCTTACTGATACAAAAAACAATATTAAATTAAAGATTGATAATAATGCAGGTAAAAACAGACAATAACTTTATATAATGTTAACGTTTACCCCCCCGGGTGGAATTGAAGAGTTGCATAGTTTGGGGGAGGAACGATCTCAGTCTGTCAGTGGAGCAGGACAGTGACAACAGTCTGTCGCTGAAGCTGCTCTTCTGTCTAGAGATGACACTGTTTAGAGGATGCAGTGGATTTTCCATAATTGATAGGAGCCTGCTGAGCGCTCGACGCTCTGCCACAGATGTCAAACTGTCCAGCTCAATGCCAACAATAGAGCCTGCCTTCCTCACCAGTTTGTCCAGGCGTGAGGCGTCTTTCTTCTTAATGCTGCCTCCCCAGCACACCACCGCATAGAAGAGGGCGCTCGCCACAACCGTCTGATAGAACATCTGCAGCATCTTATTGCAGATGTTGAAGGACGCCAGCCTTCTAAGGAAGTATAACCGGCTCTGTCCTTTCTTACACATAGCATCAGTATTGGCAGTCCAGTCTAATTTATCATCCAGCTGCACTCCCAGGTATTTATAGGTCTGCACCATCTGGTCTCCACTATGTATCTTCAGCGCCTTTCCTCTGTATTTGCGTGTGTGAGCATCTCTTCTTCTGCTCTCCCTGTCTTGAGCATGTTCCCTAAAGCCCGTTTCTAAAACTTTTGTCGTTATTTTTAGGGCACTCTTCTTAACTCCTGCCCTGCTTTATATGTTCCGTCTTTGAAGGAGTTTCTCTCCACATGACTCATACAGCGTTACTACTCCTGTGTCTCACGCTCATCATCAAAGCCAAACTGACCAATCAGATTGATCACATGGACTGGACACCTAGACCATAGTGTCTTATTTTATATACACACACACAAACACACCACATTACAACCACTGACTGGTGAAATGAACAAAATAGGTTATCTTGTTACAATGGCACCTGTCAAGGATTGGGATATATTAGGCAGCAAGTGAACAGTCAAGTGTTTGAAAATATTGTGTTGGAAGCGGAAAAAATGTGCAAGCGTAACGATCTGAGGGGCCAAATTGTGATCCAAGGAAGAACAACTGATGAACGGCAACAGGGTCATGGGCACCCAAGTCTCATTGATGCATGTGGGGAGCAAAGGCTAGCCTGTTTCAATTCCGCAGAAGAGCTACTGTAGCACAAATTGCTGTAAAACAATGCTGGACATGAGAAAGGTGTCAACACAGTGCACCACAGATTGCTGTGTAGCCACAGACTGGTCATGTGCTCATGCTGAACCCCGTCCACCACCGAAAGTGTGTGTGCATCGTTTACCTTGTGAAGAGATGGTAGCAAGGTGTACAATGAGAAGAAGGCAAGCCGGTGGGGGCAGTGTGATGCTCTGGATAATATTCTGCTGGGAAACACTGGGGCGTGGCAATCATGTGGAGGTTACTTTGACATGTACCATTTACCTAAAAATTGTTGCAGACCATGTACAGCCCTTCATAACTGTATTCCCAGATGGCAGTGGCCTCTTTCAGCTAGTTAATGCACCATGTCACACTGCAAAAAAATTTTTCAAGAATTGTTTTAGGAACATGACAGAGTTCAAGGTGAAGACTTGGGACTCCAGATTACTTAGATTTCAATCCTATTGAGCATCTGTGGAAGGTGCTGGAAAAACAGGTCCAAGGAAGCCCTACCTTACAGGATCTGCTGCCAACATCTTGGTGCCCAATGCCACAAGACACCTTCAGAGGTCTCGTGGAGTTTGTTCCACAATGGCTCAGAGCTGTTTTGGCAGCAAAAGGTGGAAATGGTTTTAATCTTATGACTGATCGGCGATTGTGTGTGTTTTTATATATCCATCCATCCATTTTCCAACCCGCTGTTATCTATACATATTAATAAAAGGCAAAGCCCTCACTGACTCACTGACTGACTGACTGACTGACTCACTCATCACTAATTCTCAAACTTCCCGTGTAGGTGGAAGGCTGAAATTTGGCAGGCTCATTCCTTACAGCTTACTTACAAAAGTTAGGCAGGTTTCATTTCGAAATTCTACGTGTAATGGTCATAACTGGAACATATTTTTTGTCCATACACTGTAATGGAGGAGGCGGAGTCACGTATCGCGTCATCACGCCTCCTACGTAATCACGTGAACTAAAAACAAGGAAGAGATTTACAGCACGAGTCAAACACGGGAACGAAGGTAAATGACGTTAATTTTTGACTGTCTTTTAATACTGTGTAAGCATACATATTAACACATGTGCAATTAAACGTGTGCATTTACGGGGTGATTTCTCAGGCTTAAAAGCTCGCCTTTTATCAAACGCGGGAACAAAGGTAACTGACGTTGTTCACTGTCTTTTAATACTGTGTAACCATACATATTAACACATGTGCAATTAAACGTGTGCATTTACGGGGTGATTTCTCAGGCTTAAAAGCTCGCCTTTTACTAAAAAGGTAAATGCAAAACTATTTTCAATCAGTTTAATGAAACGCTCCCGTTAAGGATTGCAATAACATATTCGCGAGATAAAAGAACGAAGTAGGGGGAAATGACGGAAGAGCCGCAAACAGCGAAGAGCAAAAAATTAATTAAACAATTGAGAAAGGAGCGAGTGAAGCATACAAGCATGTTCATAAGGGAAACAAAGCACGGTGTAAAACGTAAGTTTAAATTAAGTTTATAGAAACGCTCCCGCTGCGGATTGCAATAACATATTCGCGAGATAAAAGT